>NC_073640.1:43910000-44042500 GCF_029407905.1 Bubalus kerabau | reverse complement strand
AAAAAAAATCTCTTTCTAAACCTTTCTCCCACCCCCATTTCAGTCTTTAGAACTTATGACTGATAATCCTCTTTGTTTCAAGAAAAGCATGGCTCATATAAAAAGAAAAAAACATTCACAAGATTACATGGAGAGATCTCCAAGTCCCCCCTAAATAATACCATAGCAGTCAAGTTCACCTCAGTCCACATTTTTGAGTATTTCCTGGGATGATGTTACCCTTTATGCACCAAGCTAAAAGAAAAAAAAACAAACACCTCAATCTCTGAAATGCAGCAGGCAGAATCCGGGATTCAGCTCTCAGTTCTAACACCCACCTCCAAAGGTAAGAGCTGGCACCTCCCTTGAGATGTGCTTCGTAACTTCTCCAGAACGTCGCCATCCATCAGCCGGAGCCCGTGTTAATACAGGCCTTCACATAATGAATGGTATACTTTGCAGATTTCTGTTTCCAGAAAAGAATGATTTAATATCATAAAATAAAGCTTCAGACCTCCATGCCAATTACTGTGTTTAAGTCATCGAAAGCCACCCAGGAAGGTTAGGGGAGCATGCCAGTGTTAAAGGAATGTGTAACCCATCTGCAAAGAGAGGCCAAGCTATGCTGCTTTCTGGGTAAGACGAGCAGCTCACTAAAAGCTTCAACACAGTGAGAAGAAAATGTCAGACACCACAACCTCATTGCATTGGCAATAAACACGAGCCAATAACTAAATCATTGTCGCTGGTTTTACTTGTGGGTCAGGCTGAGAAATACTGAAACACATAATCAAGTTCTTACTGTATTTTAATAGAAAAAGGAAAACCATAGAGATCATAGCCTCCTGACAATTCCAAAAGGCTATGAAGCAACAAGGACTTGGTAGGGAGATAGGGACTCTCGGTTGAATGTGTGAACTGGCAGAGTGCGAACTGAGCCAGGAGACAGCCTTCGTCCCTGACTTTTCTGTAGGCCTCTGCTTAAAGTCTGCTTTGAGACCCCAAATGAAAGTTTCCAAAGAGGAAAAATGAAAGTCTACAAAACTAAAAACACCCTTCATGTAAGACCAAAGTACCTGAGGGTGCAGATGGCTGTATCTTACTATACATGTCCTCCAGCCCTGGGAACAATGCCCATCTAGTCGCTTCACTTAGCAATGACTAGCTTTTGGTTTAAAAAAAAAAAATAAAGGCAATATTTCACAGATCAATCAAACAAAGGTATGGTATTCAAATTATTTTAACATCAAGTATCTTTCAAAGCTCTTAATATATATAAGGGGACTAATTGTAGACTTCTCCCAGAAACCCAAATCCAAATTCGTGTTGCCCTGAGAATTCAATGATAATAAATTACACTCTTCTAAGTAAAGCATCCACTGTAATAAAACACCCACCCTAGAGAACTTAGAAGCCCTGATCCCAGCTAAAAGGATTCATGCCTTTCGAATTCTGGGCATATATATTACTTTTCTGTCAGTTCTCTCAACTTCTCTCAATTACTGATGTTCTCTATGTAATGAATTTTCTGAGGTTTGATGTGTGATTATGGCTATATTTTTATCTATATGTTTTGTGGTTCTTGTACTTAAGCTTTTTGCTCAGAAATCCTTTATTAAAAGTACTAAATTGTAAAAAGCACATTCATATTTCATTCAGTGTTCCATACAGAAATGTGAATTTTTTGCAGCAAACACAGCTGCATAAAGTTACCATAAAATAACACTCTTAGACTATAGATCTCTACTCTTGGAACATTTCAGTTCAGAAGTAACTTAACTGAAACTAGATTTTCTAGAACATTTCCATCTTCTTCCTAACACAAACTCATCACCACCTTTTCAATTTTCCAAATCAAACATCAGACGTTAAAAATTCCCTTTGAATCTCGTGCACTTTTAGGCAAAAGTCAAAAGCAAACCCCAAAGACATTTCAAACTTGATTTGTCCATCTCTGAGACCCTGACAGTTTTCATTTGTTCTATCAAAATAGTAGAGGTAACAGCCTTACAAACCCAACACACACACACCCATGTGGTAGTGACAGGTCTTTAGACCTTAACTTGAAATGAACAAGCAGAGGAAACAGAGGAGTCTCGCTGTGGAGTGAGAGGGCCCAGGTATGGAGCCAGGCAATGGCACGCCAGAGACAAGATAAGGGCCCCCCTCAAGTCCGGCACCCCACTCCAGTACTCTTGCCTGGAAAATCCCATGGATGGAGGAGCCTGGTGGGCTGCAGTCCATGGGGTCGCTGAGAGTCGGACACGACTGAGCGACTTCACTTTCACTTTTCACTTTCATGTATTGGAGGAGGAAATGGCAACCCACTCCAGTGTTCTTGCCTGGAGAATCCCAGGGACGGCGGGGCCTGGTGGGCTGCCGTCTATGGAGTCGCACAGAGTCAGACACGACTAAAGCAACTTAGCAGCAGCAGCAGCAGCAAGTCCTGCAGGTCCCAAGATATCAGTACAAGCCAACAAGAGAAGAGAGGAACTCAAAGACTGACCAGTGTAAACGAGCATCTCTTTGCAAAACATCTCTCCAGGGAATGCGCACGCAGGCCTGGCCAGCTAGCAAGCCACTGACCTTTTGACAAAAAGGAATGTAGAATTAAAACTGCCAATAAGGCAAAACAATTACTCAACACACAGATTTCATGAGCAAATGAATAAATGAGTGAATAATGTGGACATTTGTCAGTGGTAGTCAGCATAATAAATGAATCTGATATTAAAATTTGGAGGGAAAGAAATTGATGTGACCCTCTGTCAAATTACATCAGCCCACATGTGAGGGACCTGCCCAGGCCTGGCCCGGACTCCATCCCATGGTGGACAGACCAAGGATGGGCCCTTGATGGCACATGTCTCTCCCCGTTCTCAGCGGCCCCTTCTGCCTAAAGACCAGCCCCTAACTGGAAAGGCTGGGGCAGACCCAATCCTGTCTAGAAGAGTCCTCCAGGTGACTGGGGGTACTCCCGGACCCCAAGACCAGGCCCAGGGTCACCAAATGGACTTCACCTGGCCAGGACAGCATGGGGTGCAGGATAGGCCCACCAAATACAGAGGTCCCAGTGCCACGCTCAGGCTCCCACGTGGGTGCTAAAGAAAAGCAGAGAAACCACCAATCACAGCTTCTCTATGAGGGAAGGGATTGGGTTCGGGATGTATCTGAGGGACATGGAATCAGGGCTGAAGCTCCCTGGGAAAACTGACCGCCAGGATGCCCACTTCAGGGCACACCGCTGGTCCCAAAACCTTAATTTACCAAGCTGACCGAGAGCTCTCCAGCCTGCCAACACACATGGGGTGCTCAGGGGGTCCGGCGAGAACACCAACTCTCCCTCTGCAGTCTCCGCTCCTAGCAGGCTCCTCCCATCCCCTAGTAGAAGTCCATGTGAATTTTGTCCATTTCCCTGGTGGGGAGCCCACACCATCCACCCCAGTTGGAGAACTGAGGCCCAGAATAAAGAAAGTGCAGTCTCTCAGGCCTCCCCAGTCTTCTTGGGTTATTTTCCTGGGCTTTTACTTGAAACTTTGCAAAATTTCAGATGAACAAATGTGCTGGGGCAGAGTTGCCTGCCCCAGGCAGAATCCCCAACCCAGAGGTAAGGGACAGCCAGGAGCCCTCCCAAGGCCATGGGCCCCTCTCTGATGGAGGCACCTTTGCAAACTGGCAGAGAGCTGCAAACACGTCCTTGCTCCTAGAACTCCTCTCCAGCCTCACTAAGGGAATTTGAGCCAGTCTGTTACCCATCATTTCCCCCAAAGTGGGGGGAAATAAAGGCACTGGCAAAGAGCCTGCAAGACTGGTTGCTCCATGGGAGGCAGTCCTGTGGGTCCTGGCCTCCCGCCCTCTGTAATGTGGCCTCCACAGCCCTCTCCCCACAACCCTTTCATTCTGGACTGAATGGGAGCAAGGCACTACTCAGGTCACCTCACCTGTCAGCCCCAGTTTGGGGAAAATCACCCTCTTCTTCCCCCTTCACTGGGAACAGGCCGCATAGCCCACCAAACAGGCTTCCCCTTGTTGAATCAGCAAAGTGAGGCGGGCAGGAGCTGGGTGACAAATTTGACTCCAGCTCTAACCAATTCTCTGAGACTCAGCTTTCCCATCTGGAGAATGGGGTAATGATTTCCTCTCCCTCCCTTCAAGGATTTCGGTAAAGCTCAAATAGAGAAAGCATAAGTGAACTGGCTTTAAAATGTGTCCGTCAGTTCGCCAGGGCAACAACCCCAGGATCTCAGGCTGTGTTTCCTCAGAAGAGGCCCCGAGGCCAAGACTGAAGAGCAGAGGTCTGTGCAGGAGGCAATCCCAGGAGCGGCCAGGGCGAGCTAGTGGAGAAATGGGGGAGGAAGGAAACCAGCACAGAGCGGGCCAAGGAGTGGGCTAGACTGAGGGCAACTGGGCCTCCATCCCACCTCGGTGTTCCGAGACCCTGAATGGGACCCACATCAGGTGGTCCCAGGAAAGAAGTAAAGAGGCTGGGCTCTGTCTGCCAGCTGCCATCCCAGCATTGAAGAGGGCTGCCCTGGAGGTATTACCTCCGCAAACTCCCAGCCTGCACCCAGCACAGGCCACATACACTCCAGTGGAGAGACAGACAGACAGACAGAATCAGAGAGCCCAGGCAGAGCTTCCGACACATGCCTTAGGCAGCCGCAGAGGGCTGTGTGGACCAAAGGATACTGCCATGTCTGGCCATGTTAGTGTCAAAAAACAAACATGTAACCAGACACTCTTCATAGACAACCTATATGTGTGTATTAAGTCACTTCAGTCATGTCTGATTCTTGGCGGCCCCCATGGACTGTAGCCTGCCAGGCTCCTCTGTCCATGGGATTCTCCAGGCAAGAATACTGGAGTGGTTTGCCTTGCCCTGCTCCAGGGGATCTTCCTGACCCACGGATCAAACCCGTGTACCTTATGTCTCCTGCATTGGCAGGCACGTTCTTTACCACTAGCACCACCTGGGAAGCCCTATAGGTGTCTGCTTTCCAGAGAAACCATGAAACTAGCTGATCATAGACGCTTAGTGAAAAGAAGCACTTCGGCAGCTGTCCTGGGATAAGCCTCCAGTCAGCCCATCTCTGTCCTCTACCTTCAGCCCTGGACCCATCTCTCCATCACACAGAACCTGTCATGGGTACAGATGCACCAGCTGCTGAGCTAACCGGTGGGACTGGGACAGGGTTCTGCCCTCCAGGAGCTTGGAATCACGTCTGAGAGACAGGGTAGGCTTGATGACAGTGAGAACACAAGTGACATGCCTTATCCCCTTTCCAGGAGACCTGGACATCAGCAGGGCTTGAGAACACCCTCTCTTAATTTGGAGCATCTAGGTGTTGAAAAATGATAGATAACCGAAGAGTCTAGAACCAAAATGCTTGCAGGTGAAAATCTCAAGTGTCCATAAAATCCACTGAATCAGAACCACTGATTCCTTGAGCATCTCTGCTAATGGAGGTCTTCCCACATTGGCATTCCAGCTCCCATGTCAGGAAAAACATATGTAAAAATCACAGATAAAACAGAGATTATAGCCTAGTAGAGGAAAAGAGTGTGAACTAAGTAACTTGCACAGCACCTCGTATGACTATCACCTGTCCCTCCTTTGCCAGCCAGACCTGGTGAGTGGTATCTGGTGCATCCATTCCAAGCACACCAATGCTCTCTGCAGGCAGGCACCGGGGTGCAGGGCAAGGCGAGGGAGGGACGCACAGCTCTGCCCTCCAGGACAGTGAGGACAGGGCAAAAGACCAGCCCAGGGACAGGTCAGCCTCCTGGAAGAGCATGGGGCACTCTGGCCTGGGCTGCTGTGGAGTTTGTGTGGAGAATGGGGGCTGGGGAGCTGACCTTCTAGACAGCAGGCACAGCAAGAAGGCCCACCAGGAAAGTGGGGGTGCCTGGAGTGTGTGAGTTATCAGCTAACAGGAGTCGTTCAACCAGTGGCTTGTGGGCTGCAGCCTGACCCTCTCTGCTCTACAGACTTGCAGACTCCAGAAGAGGACTCTTTCTCTTGAGAGTGTCCCAAGGCTGAGTTCTAGAGCTGAGTTGCAGTCCTGTGTCTGTCACTCAGAGACTGTGAGAACTCAGTGTCTCACTTCCTCTGCTGGAGTCCCAGTCTCTACAGACATCCCAGGTCTCTGTGCATATCCTGTGGATCCTGCATTTGACCCTGCAAGGCAAAGCCAAATGCAACAGGCATGGTGAGCAGGGACTCAGCCCCAAAGACTTGAAACCCCGGGCTGGAGCTCCCAGAGCTTGCCTGCAGCAGAGTTGGAACTGGAACGTCCCCCTGGTCCCAAAGCATCCTCCATGTGGCCATGCTCCCAAGTTCTTCCTCCTCCAGGACAGAGCCTTCCACCTCCCTCAGGCTTTTGGAGCATCAATTCAGTCTTCATGGGGGCTTCTGAAGAAACTGGGCGCCCTTTATTCCCTCATTACTGTGATGATACATGTACTATCTTATTTTAGATGATTTCCTCTGCCTTACCCCCAAGCTTTTTTATGAGTGATCGACAAAATACTGTATACAAAGTTATAAAAATTGTTTGCATAATGTGCTCAAAACTGCTCTACATCTTTATTTAACATCAGTGTCATCGCCATGAAAGTAACGTGGGTCCCAGCACCTTGACATCAGCTCCACAGAGCCCTCTACGCGCCCTCCTCAGCCTGGCGGAGCTGGGGCTGATGTCACTGAGCACATAGCACCTGGCAGGGACCCGACTGCACCCTGACTGCTAATTCCCGTATTCCCTGGCCTTTTTTTTTCAGCATCATACATTATATTTAAGTCTCTCCAGCAATACAAATTTCAATTTGGCCAAGCTCTTTAATATTAATAGTTGTCAATCCAAATGCAGAGTGCATAATAAAAAATTTAATCGAAACGAATAGCTCACATATTTCTCTACCTCCTAAATATAGTTACCAATTAGACAAAAGATTTGGTTATATAACTTTGTAGAATTAAGGCCACCTACTAAAGACCACCAGTTAGGGCTAAGAAAGCCAAAATACCGGATTCCTTCCTGTTAATTACTTTGAAAGACAGAGCGCCTCTCGCCCTCCATGTTCCTGTATTCACTGGTACAGACTGTGTTAACGGAATTCACAGGCATGCAATTCAGGGGAGACTTTGGAGCTAGTTTATAATCACAAAGTTATCAACAACGATAAACCATCATTTCTACAGCACTTTACAGTTTACAAAGTGTTGAGAGGGAGAGATAACACAAAATCACCACCATCACCACCACCCCATTTCACAGACAGGATAACTGAGGCTCAGAAGACGCAGAGTGCTGCTTGGCAAGCTGGTCAGAGTGGTCCTGGAGTCCAGGGCTCTGATCCCAGGGACCAGACTTCCTCGGCTGGCCTCAGCTTCCTACTCCTCAGACACAAAAGTACTGCGGTCATTCCCGTTTCACATGAGAACTGAGGTGCTTTGCCCCCATTTCCCTGTTCTTTGCTGAGAACTCACAAGTCACCACTGGACCAGGGCAGCACCGGTCCCCAGGGTCTACCAAGACCAAAACAGCACAGCTGCAACATCTCCTCGGGCAGGGCAGGGATGAAGGCAGACTTCCCCACGTGACCATAGAGGGCCTGTCGGGGAGTCCCAGAACCTCAGTGCCAGGGTGACCCCTGACAGTCCAGCATTTCAGAGACTCGCTGACCCAGAAGGGACCCTGCCTCTCACGTCGAATCCAACCCCTTCATTTTGCAGCAGCAGAGGCAGTCCTAGAGTCCACAGTCACGGTGCCGCTTAGTGGCAGAGCTGGGGGACAGAAGCCCCCACACACGCTCATGCTGGTGTGCTCAAGCTCTGAGTAGTCCAGGGGCCTGGGCATGCCCCTGGCCTGCCCGTGGCTCCCCGGTTGCAGTGCATCCTGCTGGGCACTCGGGGTATTTCTTCTGCAAACGACTGCAGGCCTCCTTCATGAGCTGCTCTGGGCTCGGCCCTGAGCTACATCAAGCAGGAAGTTTAAATGAAATGGCTCCCAAGTTCCTTAAATGGTTTAATAAAACATATACTGACTGCAATGTGCAGTTTATAGTGGCAAACTATTGCCCCTCAGTTGGGAAAAATGACCTCCAGTCGGCAATATTCCTTTCAGCTTCATGATTCTAGTCCGCTGTTGGCCATTCCCTCAACCCGCCGGGCAATTCTTTTCCATAACAAGGCCGACTGAAGCCACCGCGTGCGTCACTGCCGAAGGTGCCTCCACAAGGCTCATTCCGTGATGAGACAAAAGGCACGGTGGACAGTTGACACTGACGCCTGAGAGCAAAGGAACGCTGCTCGGAGAGCAGGGAGACCCAGAAAATAAGTGCAGGGGCTTCAGAGAGCTTCAGGGAAATTAAATGCGGGATCAGACAGAAAAGGGTGTGTGTGTGTGTGTGCGTGTGTGTGTGTGAGATCCCTACTCAGAATCACTCAGAACCAGGATGGGCAACAAGTTCATCAGATCCGGTGGGGAGTGCCTGAGCTCCACAAACGCTCTTGGCATCTTCAGCCATAAGATTTAGAAAACGCAGGGAGGGTATAATGTGAATTTCTAAAACTCTACTGTGTTAATAACAAATAGCTATTAATAACGCTTCTAATCACACATGCCATTTCCGATATTTGGTGCTGAAAGGTTCTGCCTCATCTAAAAAAGTACTGGAATTTGACTGCCAGAAACTGATGACCTTTTATCCTAAACTGTGCATTGAGATGGCTTGTTAAGCTCATTAGTATTATATGGTGAATTAGATTAGACATTTTATGATTTTTCAAAAAAGGCTTTTTTGATATAAAAAAGCAGCAATTTCCTTTTTTGACATTTTTCAAGGTAATAAAAATGGCACATGTGTACCATGGCATAATGGATTAATTAAGGAATATTATGTTTATCCTAACTCTTAACCGAGTTGTACATCTTCATAACTCACTCATAAAAATTAATGCATTATCTTATACCACAGGATGATAGACCTATTTTTACCAAACCTGCTCAGAATACATTGTTCTAAATTGGATTGTTCTGAGAAACAGTGGATAGCATATTCTGATATCGTCAATTCAGAATTATATTGTTATTTTAAAACGTTATATTAGTATATATAAAATCCAAACCTTCTTCCTCCTATGGCTTTGAATCGTCAGGCTATTCTGGCTCTTAGGAGATCAAGCTGCTCCCTCCACCTCACTCACATGTAGCCTATTTTCTATCTCCTCTCATTCACAATAGATTTGTTGCTTAAAAAACACATGCACTGCATCAAAGAATCACCGGACAATAATTTTTGGCTATTTCTTTGTGTCTTGATGGTAGATGTGAATATAAAAGAATATTCATGCAAGATTCATAAAAACCCCAGATTTCTAAATCAACAGATGAAAAAAATCCCTAAAAATAATAATGTCCAGATGTTGCTTATTTAAATGAGCTGTTGCCATTTAATGTTGCCAATCACAAAAGTGAAAGAATTTGTGAATTTCAAGGTATTCATAATTTACAGAGGATTATAATTTTTTATCAAGGGAGCATCCAGGGCGCTTAAAGTCGGCAATCTCAATAAATACAAACGATTCTCTCACAGAGGCTACCTTTATAACCTTGGCCTCACACCACAAAGCCCACACTCTCCTGTTGCAGATTCTTTCTTTTCCAGGCCCCCTTCAGGGGGAAATGTAACTTGCCAGGCCTAAAATGCAGATTGTTTTTAATGTGCTAGAACTTCAGAATTGGAAGGACTCTTAGGAATCATGTAAACCTAATTTCTCTTTTTATTGGTGAGGAAATTGAGGTCCAGGAAAATGTCTTTCCCAAAGTCCCTCAGCTGAGAAGAAAGAAGCTTCTGGAATCTGAGGTGCAGGCTGGTGTACTGTCCATCCACTAAAATGTAGATTCAGAGATAATATAATTCCAGGACACTGGCAATGCCAAAGGAGCTTGTGAAAAATAGACACTCACAGGCCCCTTTCCGCTTCCCAGGTAGCTCAGTATAGAATCTGCCTGCCACACAGGAGACCTGGGTTCGATCCCTGGGTCAGGAAGATCCCCTGGAGAAGGAATCGCAACCCACTTCAGTATTCTTGCTTGGAAAATCTCATGGACAGAAGAGCCTGGTGGGCTACGTCCATGGCGTCACAAGAGTCAGACATGACTTAGCGACTGGACCACCACCAGTCGCCACGAGGCCCCTTTCCAGACCAGCACACCTCCAGGTAGGGGCCTGGGAACCTGCTCAGAAAGCTGGCTCTCCCAGGAATTCCTAAACCACCACCACAAGGGGCTCCCTGGTCCACGCCTCCCAGAGTCCTAAAGTTTCTCGGGAATGAGTGAGATGGAATGAAGCAGTCAGCAAGCTGTTCTTTCGTGACTGACAATGTCAAGGTGCTCGTTGCAGAGCTACCAGCGTTAGGAAACTCTCTTTCAAATTGCCACCATGAGAATCTGTATCTGACAGCTGAGAGCGTGGGTGGCAGAGCCCAGCCTGACACATGTGAGATCTCCCTCTGGGAAACCCTGGAAGAGACATGAAGCTCCAACTTCACATTCTGGGCCAGGCTGAAGCCCCGGCTTCCCTGGTCCTCAGCACTGCCCAAGCTCAAGGAAGAGCAGGGCCCCTCTGCACAGCTGATGATGCGGGTGTGACCCTCAGGGGACACCCGGGTTCACCTGGGCATGCGGTCTCTGGTGCAGCTGCAATCTGGAGGCTGGGCTTGACCCAGAGCACATGCTGATGCATCTTTGATTTCTGTGGATTCCGAGATTTAGCTCACTGTTCTAAAGGGAAAGGGGTGTTGGGAGGATCTGGTTGGATTCTTGGGGGCATGAGGTCTATGTTGAAAAATCACCTCACATAGTATACTCTCTGCAAGGCCAGGGGGCTGCTGCTCTATGTATGGACTGCAGTTCAGCACAGACTCACGACCTGGGCTGCTCATTTAGCCTCATGAAAGGACTACCTGAGGAAGAGCCTCCCCTCAGTACACAGCCACTCCATCCCCTGAGCCATCAGCCACTCCACAAATTCTAATATCTGCATCTAATCTTTCAGCTACATCTTCCCGCTACCCTGCAGAAAAGATGGCATGTGTCCCACCTGGGCGTCTGGCATCTGTGTCCCTGTTGGGGGGAAAGGTTTATCTCCAACCTCACAAGGTGCAGCTCCATTCCAGAACACGTCAGCCATCGGAAGTGAACAACCTTTTTCAAGTTCATTCACAAATATCTCAAAGGTTCAAAAAAGAAATGCCTTGGGGTCATATGTGTTCTATTATTAATAAGAAAATCACTTAGGTAGAAATTGTAATAAGCTGGATGTAAACTTTCCCACATACACCTTTGCCAGACACACTAAGAGTTCATCGAATTACATCTAGAAAGACTCTGGTAGTCAAGCATCTACTAGAATCAGTGTTCCCCATGCATTCTGAGTCCCTTCAGTCACATCCAACTCTTTGTGGCCCCGTGGACTATAGCCCGCCTGGCTTCTCTGTCCATGGGATTCTCCAAGCCAGAATATTGGAGTGGGTTGCCATGCCCTTCTCCAGGGATCTTCCTGACCCAGGGATCAAACTCAGGTCTCCTACACTGCAGGCAGATTCTTTACCATCTGAGGTGCAAATCAGCCTTTCATTAGACCCATTTAGTTGAAAGATGGACAAACTGAAAGGAAAGTGCTTGGTGTGAGGCTGGCCTGGGCTTCAGAGGATTTTGGAAATCCTGTGGGAAAGGCCTGAAACACAGGGGAAGCCGCAGAGCTCTGGCCACTCGGAGGGTCTTGGTGGGCTGGAGCCTCACACTGATCGTGGGGCACCTCACACAATCAGTAAGCCTCTGCTCAGAAAGCTCTGCTCACACGTCTTCTCGCCTCTGCCAAACCAGCTCTAAAAATTCTTAGACCCATGTCACATCGGGGGAGCCCAGTGCAAGTGCAAGATCAACAGCAGGCAGTCAAATGAGGGTTAAAGGATGCCGCAGCCCCCACCCCCGAGGGCGCAACTGATGACACTTGGAAGACCGCTTGCGTCCCTGTGTGTTCCCTTCCCCGCATCCTCTGACCCGCGCACCCCGGGTGAACAGGGGGAACAACTCGCTCCAACACGACGTCTCAGCAAGAACCTGCTGTGTCGGACACATCCCGATCCCCAGGGCTGCTCGGCAGAAAGCAAGCTCAGGGCTGGCCAAGCCAGCACTCTGCGGTTAAAAGCAGCAGCCACAGAAGCAAGACCTGGACCCAGAGATCCACACACCCCTTCCCCTGGCTGGTTCCCAGACTCTCCCCCAGGCACTTCTGCATAGTCAAAGGCTGCAGGAAGTGGGTGTGACCCAAGAGGAAGCTCAGTGGCTGAGGCCTCCTGGGTCTGTGACCAAGGACAGCCACAGTGACCTCTTCCAAGGGGCTGGCACCTCTGGGCAGCCACAGGCTCTGAGTGCTGTCACCTGGGCCAAGCCTGTCATCTGGACAATGGACCTGCAGGGCCAGTGGGCCTGCTCTGTTCTTCTCCCCAAATACCAGCAGGACAAGCCTTGGCCGCGCGCTCCACTCCCCAGACCAAGAGCGATGTCCGCTTCCCCCAGCCTGAACGACTGCCACTTTCCTCCACCCTCTCTTAGCCTGGGAGGCAGCAACAAATCCTTGGGATATACAAAATGGGATAATGATGGTACTTACTTCATGAGGTCGTTACAAGAATTAAATGAGGGCATGCACATAAACTGAGGACCAGCGCCTGGCACTTGGCAAATCGTCACTCGGCCCCAACAGCGGCCCACACTGGATTTCACCACGAGCTGGGCTGTAGAATGCCAGGCTGGGCCTCCCGAGGCCTCCCGGGAGGTGTGAACACTTAGAGACAAGAGGGGGCGCGCAACACCTTCTGTGCGACAGGGCGGGATTCCGGGCGAAAAACAACCACATCTGGCAACAAAGAGGGCCAAGGAACCTGCTTGGTTTTCCTCTCAATTGGAGAATAAATATTCACCAGCCTCATGATTAAAAGTCTTGCCTTCAGTTCAGAGGTTTGCAAACATTTTTTTCTACCCACAAACCTTTTCCAAATGAGAGCTTACCAAGGGAGCTCACTGCGTAAAACAGATGGTCACGAAGTGACCCTGGTCGCCTGCGCCCACTCCCCCCTGGTCTGTGTAATGACCACCAACTTAACTGAACACATTAGGCCAGCACTTCCCAGAGTGCAGTCAGTGGAGCAGCATCAACACTGCCTCAAATTTCGTTAGAAATTCAAATTCTTGGACTCCACCCCACATCTTCTGAATCAGAAGTCGGGGTCGGGGCCCAAAGCTGTGTTTTCACAAGCCCCCCCAGCAACTTCAGACACCGTTATACCAGCAGTTCGTACCCAGTGACATGTGAGCACCCAGGCTCAGTGTCTCCCCCTGAAGTGACTCCTGATTTGACTGGTCTGGGGTGCGGTCCACTGGTGAGTCCTGGAAGTTCCCCGGGCAGAGTAGTGAGCAGCCACCTCGTCTCAGCAAGCCTCCATGTGGCCCAAGGGGCAGCAGGAGCAGCGTGGCCCGGGACCTGTTATCTGGATGTCTAATATGATATATGGAGCTCTGTCCCTCAGACCTACTGAGTCAGAATCTGCGTGTCACCAAGATCTCCCAGGGGACTAGGTGGTCTAGTTGGTCCTGTTGAAAACCTCAAAGAATCTTAGACACCACATGGTTCAAACCACTCACCCCCTGGGTGGTCACCTGAGGCCGCATGGCCTGAGACTTCCTAGGTGAGCACAGCTACCGCAGTGGGGGGGATCAGAGCCAGCCTCCTCACTCCCAGGACAGCTCTCCTTCCTACGTCCAGCAGCCAAGCATGCTTCCCTCAACCTTCCCTCTGAACGTCTCTGCATCTTCAGTCCCTGAGGCCTCAGAGGAGAGGGGGGATGGAGGCTGCTCCTCCTCCCTGAGAAGGCAGGGAGCTAGAGGTGTCCAGGGTGGCAGAGATTCCCCCTGGCCAGTCAGCAAACCCCAAAAACCTTTTCAGGGCTGCTGCCACTCACTGTCTTGTTAGCAGAGGCCTGATGTTAGTTGGGATGTCACATTTCTAGAAACACTGAAATCATGTTTAAACACACACATATTGGGGCATGGAGAGGAGAAACAGAAATTTGGTAAACGAATCCCGCGTGGGCCAGACTTACGATTTTTACTGCAGATGCTATCCCAAGTTTTATTTTGTTAAAGAACAAAAACTACACTGTTTTGCCATGCTCACTCATAAGAGCATCATGCTGCTGCTGCGTCACTTCATTCGTGTCCGACTCTGTGCGACCCCATAGACGGCAGCCCACCAGGCTCCCCCATCCCTGGGATTCTCCAGGCAAGAACACTGGAGTGGGTTGCCATTTCCTTCTCCAACACATGAAAGTGAAAAGTGAAAGTGAAGTCGCTCAGTCGTGTCTGACTCTTAGCGACCCCATGGACTGCAGCCTACCAGGCTCTTCCACCCATGGGATTTTCCAGGCAAGAGTACTGGAGTGGGGTGCCATTGCCTTCTCCATAAGAGCATCATATGTGCTATCAATTGTGTTTAGACATGAAACAATCTACACACATGGACAGGAGGACAAGTTGATTGTCCTACAGTATGTCAGAAAGAAAATAAAAATGGCTTTAGGGTACGGAAAATTCACCACACACTCATCTCTACCACAACCCTGACAAATACACACACACACACACACACAGGATCTCCTCCTCCCTATCCAAAGTTTCCTCCTCTCTGGACTGTCAAGTTTGGTTCACCACCAGGCCAAGAACCAAATTTAATCTTTAAACAGAAAGAAGTCATGGATATCTCCATTTCCTGGACACATGGACGTATGTCACCACTCATTTCTCTCACTGATTCTCAAGCACAAGGCCACTACCAGGCTAATTCACCCCTTGAGCACCTACCAAGCACCTACTAGGTGCTGGTCCCTTGCTTGAAGCATCACATAAATTTTCAAGGATGAAACTCAAAATCCAAAGTCACTGCTGTCTCTCTTGCATTGTGCTAACATGTCGATCACATTATCGACTCCAGTTAGCATACTTCCCTTTGTGCAAAATGAATTGAGCCAGAAAACTGTAAGGACAGGAGTCTAGTTCTGCCAGGCTTAAATCACAGACAAAAGTTCATGAAAAATATCACTGTGCTTTACTCTGCAACCACATGAAGCCTATTGTTGAAACATAGCAGCTCCTGCGGCGGGGAAGGCCGTGTGCTCTCAAATGTGAAAGGAAATCCCATCTCTTCGCTTGAGATGGACACAAGACCAACCGTTTCCTGAGCCCCAACATCCCCAAAGCGCTTGGATTAAGAGATTGTTTCCACCATGAGCACAAATACATAAAATCAACTCAGATTTCTCTCTCCAATGATGAAAGAGCAAAAAAACTATCCACTCTCTGTCTTCTGTATGAAGAAATGTCAGAAGGCTCCTGGTACCAAGTCCACACATTGTGGAGGACCAAAAGAGTGGCAAGGAGGGGACGAGTCGAGAGAGACAGCTGCCTGATCCCTCGTTAGCAGCAGCTGGCCGTCTGAGTCCGAGGCCACTGGGGTGCCCAAGACTGTCTGTGGAAATGAGAAAGCAGTCTCCACATTTGGGGAAAAAGATCTGAGGTGGGTCAAAGAGAGCCATGCCAGGATTCATGCCAACCAACATGTGATACAGAAAATGAAGGGGGAAGAATCAATTAGTGTATTCTCCTATGTACCATATACCCTGGCTTTCTTTTCTCTGGGGTAGGGAATAATTCAGTTTTTTAATGCAAGAAGAAGTTATCGATTTGCTTAGCTTTTCCTCTGTCCTAAGGAAATGCTATACATGTAGATGCAGGCATCCTGAAACTGCCTCCTTCTTCAGCAGGGTCGAGAGCTCGGCCCACCACGCATTATTGGACACCAGTCTTGGAATTTAAATAAAAGAAACAAAGGAAAGCTCAGCTCACCTACACCTCCTCCCAGCTTCATTCTCGCCCTCAGTTTGCCACCTCTCCCAATCACAGCATTAAGTTTTTACACAATTACAGTTCTTTTTTGACTAGGACCTGATTTCAGGCTCACTAAAACCCCAGCAGGCACTCTGTAAAGAGCAACATCGAAACAATCACATTTAAAGGGAGGGTGATCAGCACACAGAGACAGGCCTGGGCTGTCCTGGTTTCTTGGTTTACAGGCCATTTTCTGATGTGTGATCTGTAAGTTATCTGTGCTGAGCCTCAGTTTCTTTGTCTGCAAAGTGGGTTGCTGAGATTATATAAGATAAGGGGTCCCAAGGTCTGATCACGGGGTAGGGTTGGCTGATGCCTTCTGTAAAGGGCCAACTGGGATATATTTCAGGCTCTCCAGGCTACACAATCTGTCCCAACTTCCCTACTCAGCCATTACAGCGCAAAAGCAGCCACAGATGATACATAAATGAATGGGGCTGTCTGTGTGCCAAGAAACCTGCATCTAAGAACACTGAAATTTGAATTTCATGTACTTTTCATGTGTCACAACACGGTATTCTTCTTTTGATTGTTTTCATTCATTCAGAAACGTAAAAGCCATTCTTTGCTTTCACAAAAGTAGGCAGAACCACAATAAGCTACTACTCCACACCCATTAGGATGGCTACTATCAAAAAGCAGCAGAAAATAAGTGTTGACAGGAATGTGAAAAAAAAAAAAAGATGGAGCCCTTGTGCACTCTTGGTAGGAGTGTAGTAAAATGGTGCAGCCATTTTAATAATATGGCGGTTTCTCAAACCCAATCACCAAGGGAAAATAATATGGCGGTTTCTCAAACAATTAAAATTACCAGGTGCTCCAGAAGTTCCAGCAGTTCCAAAAGTAAAAGCAGGGTCTCCAAGAAATACTTGCACACCCATGTTAAGAGCAGCATTATTTACCATAACCAAGAAGGAGAAGCAACTCAAGTATCCATTGGTGGATGGATGGATAAACAAAATGTGGTGTGTGTAACACACACACACATAGGAATATTATTCAGCCTTAAAAAGGAAGAAAGTCTTACCACTGCTACAACATGGATGAACCTTCAGGGCATTATGCTAAGCAACATAAGCCAATCACCAAGGGACAAAGACTGTATGATTCCACTTACATGAGGGACCTAGAGTAGTCAAATCCACCAGTACAGAAAGCAGGACGGCGGCCAGAGGGTGGGGGAGAAGAGAATGGGGATTTACTGTTTAATGGGTACAGAATCGCATTTTGGGAAGATGAGAAAGTTCTGGAGGTAGATGGCGGTGACCGTTGCACAGCATACTTAATGCCACTGACCTGTACACTTAAACATGGTCAAGGCAGAATTTTTTTGTATTTTTGTCAGAATGGTTAAAATATTTCTAAATGTTTAAAAAAAAATAAAAAACAGGCAGCGTGCAGATATTGACCCCCACCCCCAGGCTATGGTCCACCAGCTCCCACCATAGGACACCACAGTGAACATCATCCCCAAAAAGGAAAATGTGGGAAGGTTTCAAGTTACAAGTGAAAAGAGGGCAAACAGCTATTTCTAAGATTTATTCACTCCAGTCTTTACCAAGCACCCACTCTGGGGCCAATAACCCTTCAGGCAGAGACACAAAAAGAGAGAAGGGGGAGCATTCCAGGCCCTAGAGCCCAGGCCTTCCCTCCTGTGGGCTCAGCGCCGTCTGAAGGAAGTCCACCCTGCACGTGTGCAGGCTTGCCCTGTGCTGGAGGTGGGGGGACGGGGGGCGTGGGAAAGCCAGGCGGCAGGCCACGCAGGCGTGTGCATGGCTCACATATGGCGGCACACCCTCCTCAGAGTGGTCAGTGATCTTGTCAGGGACGGAAGAGTTCAATGACTACAAGGGTGAGTTTAATTATATGTTGTCGCTGACTAGCAGTGGTTCCGATGGTACAATTACACATGTAATTTATCAGCAAGATACTTGCATACATAATAAACCAAAAGCAAAACATTAAATTTCAGTGGATGCTAAAAATACAAGATCGGGCCATGACGCAGAGCAGTCTCACTTGCAAGGGGTTGGGGAGAAAAGCCAAGGACCTCCCCTCCCTTTTAGGAGCTGGCTGTCCCACCCACTGTGACCACGTGGCATCCAGCCCAGGAATGCACGCCCCAAACACCAAGTAAATCCCAAACCCCCAGTGGTGTGTCAACAACGCTGCCTCCACAAAGGAAATGGGATGGGGAAGCTGACTTAGGAAACTCACCACCCTTCTGACGTTCTCTGAACTTGCTAACCACTGTCCCAGGGGTGCTGGGAAGACCGTATGCCTGGCAACTTCTCAAAGTTCCTAGCTCCAGCACGAGTCTGAAAATGGCCTATACTTTCCTTAATCTTGAATAAAGACAGAGAAAGGAAAAAGGTGACTAAATAGAGAAAATGCAAACACTACTAATAACAGCAACACACTTACTAATTACATATTTTGAGCCAAGAGGCATTATTTTACTTGTACAATCAGATAGATTACTTACACAATCTACTATATTGTCATCATTGTCATTCCCAATTTACAGATGAGAAAAGAGAGGCACAACAAGACTAATCCCTTGACATGTGGTCATATAGCCAGTGCATGGTGAAACCATGACTCAACCCAGGAAATATGGTTCCAGACTCCATATCTTTGCCAGGTTTAGAGGTCATTTATCTCTCTTTATTATTATTCATTATTTTATTACCAGTACTGCTATGTTATCCATTGTGCAATAATTTAAAAGTCAAGGGTGGAGTAACTTTTTATCCTCATCACTGGGAATACATTTCCCAAAAGACTGGTACCCGCTGTGCTGGGACATGGGAGCCTCAGCCTAGTTCCTCACGATAGCAGAGCCCAGGGGGCTGAGCATCATCCAGTCCCAAAGAGATCCAGCATGGTGGGGCTGAAGAAGACACACAAGAGCCTCTAAGAGAGCATGAAATACAATATAAACTACAGAGTTTTACCCAGGAGACAGACAACCAGTCATTTGGACAGGAAGTCTTCTGAGCCTCATAAATTCCTTGCCCACGTCCCGCTTTGAAAGAGGTCACCTTCCCTTACTCGGCCTCCATGTCTTCCACCCTAGTACGTATGTCTTCATCTGCATACACACCCTGGTGGATTCTTAGGGCTACTTTCATAACAAGGCAACCATATGGTTTCAGCTTACAGAGATTGCCTGGCACTGTCCCAGACATTTTGTTTTCTATTTTAAAGACTGGATTGAAAAGGAAAGATAATAAGAATATCCTTCTATAACTGACCATTTGATGACAAAAAAATGTTTGGGAGGGCAAGGGATGAAGAGATAGTAAAAAGTGGGATTTCATTTGAACCTTTGGACCTACCATTCTAAGATCCTCTCAGGGTTTGAGACAGAGTCCCATCCATCCACTCATCTACCCATCCAGCTATCCCTCCCTCCATCCATCCACCCAACCATCCATCCACCTATCCACTCATCCACCCATCCATTCATCTACCCATCCACCTATCCACTCATCCACTCACCCAGCTACCCATACATCCACCCACTTATCCATCCTTCCAGTCACTATTTTTATTGAGACCCTTCTATACAGTGAGCACCATTCCAGGAATTAGAATATAATACTAAACAAAACATAGCAAGGCCTTACTCTCTCCACATTTACACTGTACTAGGAGAGACCACCAGAGAAGACAATGGCACCCCACTCCAGTACTCTTGCCTGGAAAATCCCATGGATGGAGGAGCCTGGTGGGCTACAGTCCACGGGGTCGCTAAGAGTCGGACACAACTGAGCGACTTCACTTTCACTTCTCACTTTCATGCATTGGAGCAGGAAATGGCAACCCACTCCAGTGTTCTTGCCTGGAGAATCCCAGGGACGGGGGAGCCTGGTGGGCTACTGTCTATGGGGTCGCACAGAGTCGGACACGACTGAAGCGACTCAGCAGCAGCAGCAGCAGGAGAGACTGCGGAGAAGGCAGTGGCACCCCACTCCAGTACTCTTGCATGGAAAATCCCATGGGCGGAGGAGCCTGGTAGGCTGCAGTCCATGGGGTCGCTAAGAGTCAGACACGACTGAGCGACCTCACTTTCACTTTTCACTTTCATGCATTGGAGAAGGAAATGGCAACCCACTCCAGTGTTCTTGCCTGGAGTATTCCAGGGACGGGGGAGCCTGATGGGCTGCCATCTATGGGGTCGCACAGAGTCGGACACAACTGAAGCAACTTAGCAGCAGCAGCAGCAGCAAGAGAAACCGACCAGAAACCAGTAAAGAACTAGGTCTCCAAAATTACTCCTGCATCAAACATCACAATGTATTTGAAATCCTCTATCACAGAGGTAAATCAGAGACATTTCCCTTACTTGTTGTCACCATCGAGGATCAGCTGTAAAAACAAACAAAAGTGTGTTCTGTGGAAATGCTAACAGTACAAAAACATATTCCAATGTGGCAGAATCATTTGAAGGCAAATACTACAGGCAGTATTTTTATGACAAAAGCTTTATTTCTCATCTTCTCTATCCTTGATTTAAATATCTACATATATGTGGGTGCACACGTATCTAGATTCAAGTATTTCAATATAAATTTTGTATTCAAAATACTTTTCCTGATTTCAGTTGATTGCATATTTCGAGCCAATGTTGCAGCAGTAATTTTTGTTCTGAATCAAAAACAAGGATCTTTCTCCCTCCCTCACCCTCTCTCTCTTCCCTATGCTCAACAACCTCACTTTCTTCCCCGACCCTCTAGCCTTCTGTATGCTTAGTCGCTAAGTCATGTCCAACTCTTTGCAACCCCACGGACTGTAACCAGGCAGGCTCCTATGTCCATGGAATTCTCCAGGCAAGAATACTGGAGTGGGGAGCTGATGCCTTTCCCAGGGGATCTTTCCAACCCAGGGATCAAACCTGGGTCTCCTGCATTGCAGGTAGATTCTTTACCATCTGAGCCACCAGGGAAGCCCCTCTCTTGCCTTAAGAAGCCTAAATATTCAGGCTGCTTTCAGATCTGAGTGATATCAAGGGCAAAACCTGTTTCCACTCATGCATTCTCCTGCTGAAGGTTTCTGGGGTCGTGGGGGTGGGGGGAAGTGCTGAGGTGCTGGCGAAAGCCACAACACAAAGGCACCAGGATAGAAGGACAAACCTTCCCACTTTGATTTGAGTGTGTAATTGTTTGAATACATCTCGCCCGTACTACAATAATGTCATCCTTGGTTGACACAGATTTTAAAGCCCTTTGAAAAGGTGGAATGTTATCAATCACAAGCTTGATTATAATGGGATTTAAGTGGAAGAAGCTAAGAATCAGGCGCTCATTCGGGCCAGGCTCTATGACAGAGACGGGGGCGGGGAGAGAAAAGTTAGAGGGCTACGTTTCAGCTGGGAAAAGGATGCAGAGTGTAACCATCATCCACAGAGCTTCTCCCCCACAGCCGGAAGATGGCCCAGGAAGCACCAGGAAACCCTGAGCTCCAGCTGGAATTCCCCCACACCGCAAAAATATCTGCTTATGCTCCTATCACATTAGACCAGAGGTTCTCAAGCAGGCCAACTGTGCCCCCAGAAGATATTGGGTCATTTCCAGAGACATTTTTGGTTGTCACAACAGGGGAAGGGATTCATAACTGACACCTGGTGAGCGGAGGCCAGGGATGCTGGAAACCACCCACAGTGCACAGGATGGCCCCACAGCAAAGAATTACCCGGCCCAGAATGTCAGCACTGCCAGGCCGAGGAACCCCATCTTAGCTCCAGAGAGGCTGAGCCAAAGCCTCAAGAAAAAAGGGACAGGTCAAGAAGGAGCATTTCCAGGAAGAGTCTGAAGCTGCTCCCCCAGCTCTCTGGCCCCTTCTGCTTGCCAGCAGACCGAGGCAGGTGACGAAAGTGGATAAAACAGGGGACGGGAGAGAGGAGCCTTGGAGCCAAATTACTTGCTCTTTTGCCTTTTGATCTAAAACACACTTTTCTTATTACACGTCAGACGGGACTGGAAATCCAGCCATTTTTTTTTTTTTTTCTTCAAGGCAAAACAACCCAGGCCCAACAAAAACACAATAATCTCCCTGGCAGATCTCTGGACTATCCAGCCTCTCCCTGACAAATCACGACGGTGCCTACAGATGTCAAATTCACCCACCGAGCCCAATCAAATGCCCGGATTACTAAGGCAAAGAATTGTGAATTTCATTAAATATGTTAAAGGGGAAAAAAAATCAGCTTTGAAAAATAGTAATCCTGTCTTTCAACAAAAATATTATAGGAAGCTATGAATTTGGTAGATCCGAATAGGATGTTGGTACATGTTTTACTAAGGTAATATAATGGCACACTATTATTAGATCACATTAATCATTACTGTGCCAACGGCGCTGACAGGCCCACTGAAAAGGATTGAAAGGCCTGGTAATGGATATAAATTACCCATTGTGTGATAAAAGGATTTTTACTAAGAAGGTAAGAATAAAACAGCAAATTTCTAATACAACTGTTGTGTAAAAACCAAAATAAAAGTAATCCACGGTCAGTAATATCCACAAAATCAGAAGTAAGCACTTTTTCAACAAGATAAAGTCACAGTAAAAAAAAATATAGATTCAGTCCAGTGCAAAATTAATTTCTAAGTGCATAATTCCACTATCAATTTTCCTGGTTTATGTAGTGACCTCGGAGGCCCATGGTCAGGAGAAGGTGGGTTTGGCTAATTAGATCTCAGGGTGAGTTTACAGAGGTGTCAGGGTAGCCTCAGAGGAGGGGGCTGCAGACATCAAATATCAGCACTGCCCCTTCTTCTTAAGTTTTTAGCTTCATGTGGGAAAAACATTCCATGACTGAGTTTGTGATCTTGAGTCCAAATGAGGTGACAGGCACAGAGCCACTCAGACACAGGTTTCCTTCAAGACTGGGCGAAGCCACAGGACCACATGCTGAGTGGCGGGGAAAAGGGCCACGGGTGGCGCTTGGAAGGGCTGCCTAGCTTTAGGCAGCCATCCCACCAGCTCCCCAGCTCTGGTTCCCACTGCCAGCTGGCGGGCAGCAACTCTGCAGGATGTCATGTGAGAGGAAATGAAGTCAACCTTGAGGGGCTTTGTGACCCCGTTCTGAGACCTTCTGAGCATGTCTTGACATCACATAGTCATGCTGTCCAGGAGACCTGGGACCCATGCTGGATCCCAGAGACCTCTGAATCTGGAAGTGTCTCCAAAGCCCAGCCTCTGTCCACAGAAACAAAGGAGTAGCTGGGAGAACTTCCACCCAGCACAAAGGTCCACACCCAGAGAGGGCAGCCTGGTTCCCCACAAGTCACAGGCAGGATCCCTTCAACAAACTGTAAATCAGTGTTCCTTACCAGGCGAGTCTGAAAGCAACGGAGCTCCCTCGTGGCTGGTGGATATTCTTAAAGCCGTGGTGGTCAGGAACTGCAAAGATAAGACCTGTTAGAAATTCTCAGCATTGGACACATCGACTCCAATAAGACAGGTAAACAACATTCAGCCATGGTAACAATTAGACACTCAACTAGCGTCTAGAAACATTTAATAGCCCCCACTGCCCCAATTCATTGAGCAATTTTTAAATTGGGAACTATATGACCTTTGCTGCAATAAACCAGATTTGCTCAGCTTCTTTTAATGGGAAATTGCCACCTGCAAAAAGAGAAGGGAGTGGGGCATCTAGCCGTTTCTTCTCTAGGTGGGATGGAAGGAGAAATGAGAGCAAATAAGGGCGGTCTCGCTCTCTCTCCCCCTCTCTCTCTCTCACATATAGTCTTCCCAGGTGGCACTAGTGGTAAAGAACCCAGCTGCCAGTGCAGGAGACTTAAGAGATGCGGGTTCAATCCCTGAGCAGGGAAGATCCCCTGGAGGAGGGCATGGCAACCAACTCCAGTATTCTTGCCTGGAGAATTCCATGGACAGAGAAGTCTGGTGGGCTTCAGTCTGTGGGGTCGTAAAGAGTAGGACACAACTGAGCAACTAACACACACACACACATACACACATGTGTGTGTATATATTTACGTGTGTGTGTGTGTGTGTATATATCCCTCCTTCCCCTTCTTTCTCTCTCTTTGGAATTCTAAAAGTGAGGAACTGAAAAGGTATTCAAGGGTTCTTTTTCTCTCACTAATTTAAGGAGGCCCCTACAGCAGACCACACACAATTTCACCCAAATTTCAATTGGCTACTCTTATTCAGTGGCCAGGGCAGCTCTCAACAGGTCCAGACCAAGAACCGACAACTGGACCAGGGGTCAGGGGTATTGTGTGACATCAAAGTCCTTTCTCTGAACCAAGACCAGGAAAGCAGCAGGATGGGATCACGGCCCAGAGGGAAAGCCGAGATGCCCGTCACAGTGGCTCAAGAGCCATCAGTTGGGGTGATCGAGGCCAAGCCCTAATCTGTGATCTCCAGCTCAGGGCCAGTGCAGCGAAGAAGCTAATTTGCTTTGCCATGTTACAGAAGAGACTACAAGGCAAGCAAGTGCTCTCTCTTGATAAACTGTATGTTCTGATATTGCAGAAGTAGACTTCTAGTAGAAAGTCAAGGATGTGTCTGTAAATGAACCAGAAGATGTATTCGGAGAGCAGGCAGTGGCAGTCCCAGCTCAAGGTGTTTGAACATCAAACCACTGACTTGCAACACTCCATCCAATTCCAAGACTGATCTCTGGCAACCAAAAAGCTGTTTGCTGAGTACATGCTAGAAGCGTTTTCTCAAAGTGTAACAGGGACACTGCTGTTTGTAAACGAATTTCTACCTGCCTATCTTGAGACAGAAAGCAAGTCGACATCTCAACCATCTGCATGAGGTTACAAGACTCTCTTACAAGACTCTCTCTGTCCTTGATCAGATTATCTTCTGCATTTTGTGTTTTCTGTATCACTCAACACTCAAATCTAGGCAGTGTAATACATACACTCGAGCTATGCTTTACCAGGTTCTACCGGAGCCGGGAAGAACAGGCCTATGGCACCCAATTAAAGCTACAAAGACACTTTGCGCACAAGGCTCCTGGCATTTAGGGAGGAGATTGGAGGAGGTGGAGGTCAGACTCAGATGTTATATCCAAGTTCATGGCTTACAAAATTCAAGGACTATTCTCCAGGGGCTGTTCACTTAGAAGCTTGTAAGTTCCAGGGACAGGAGAACACGGGACACTTCTGGGGAAGTCCCAGCTCTGCATGTCCTCTGGCTTCACACCCCTGATGAGACCGCCAGCTGCTACAATCTGCCCAGGGTCAGAGTCACCCGAGGCCCCAGCACGAGCCCTGTGCCCTGATTGGGGCTGCGCGCTCGTTGGGGCTGTGCCCTCTTCAGGGCTGTCCCAGATGGGTAGGGGGTTATCCAAAGGTGGCCGCCTGCCTAGGAAGCTTAGCCTGACAAGCTTCCTGCTGGAAGAGGAACCTCAGGAAGGGAAATCGAGTTAGTGCCATTTGTGCCTTGGCGAGCCAGTCTAAACAGGAGGGGCTCCTGGTGTCTGATGTCATCACAGTCACTGCAAGTCGGGCAAAGGTGACCACATCAGACACTGACGCTTTAATTCAGGATGGGGAGGAAGGGCACAGTGCAGTAATTCTGTCTTCCGCAATGAAAGAAACAGCTCTTCGGGTACAAGTAAGTAACTCGCATTGAGAGAGAACGTAGTAACCTGATCCCTGACATGAGTCTCCCCTCATCCCTGCCTCCCACAGGGACCCCACACTGAGGAGCCAGGCAGGGGGACACCCAGGAGACATGGCCCACAAGCCCAGTTGGGCGTAGGTACCACCAGATCAGAGGAGGGGTGGAAGGGGGCAGGTAACAAAGGCAGCAAAAAGCGTGGCATGGCATGAGTCAAGGGGGGCTGGGTAGCAGCCACCTCATCAAAAATGCCTGAAATCCACCAAATTGATCCCCCTGCCACCCCTGTAAGATGCAGGTAAGTCACACACCAGCCCAGAGGAGCCAATGAATTTAGGAGACCTGTTCACTCAGTGGCTCAGACCTTCTGTGTGCCAAGCCCTGGGGCAGGCCAGGCGCAAGCAGATCTGCCATGGGATACAGGAACGCCCCACTGTGCGAAGAGTCTGGTGGGACAGGGACCTGAGAGGCGGCCATAGTGGGAACCAGGGAGGGAGGGCACATGACGTGAGCCCTCCAGCAGGCAGGGACTCGAGGGAGACAGGGATGGAGGTAAGGGGAGCACAAAGGTCCAGAGATCCTGCCATGGGGCTTGAGCAAGAAGGGCAGGGTGACTGCAACTTGGAGAAGCAGGAGAGAGAAAGCAGGGAGGCGGCGGAGAGGGATGGAGGGATCACTTAGAGCCTGAGACACGTCTAAGGCCTCACTGAGGAAGGGGAGGGGAGCAGAGGGAATGGAAAGCCCTGAGAGAGGGATTTTTAAGGGAAGCAGGGTGCACAGGAAGACGTGGGAGACACAGAAAGAAAAAAAAGTGAGAGGCGGTCCAGGCAGCTCTGGTATGTCCTGGCACACAGTGGGCCCACAGTGTGGCATCCCCGTGAATCTGCTGGGCCCCCACTAGGGGACAGGGGACCCCCTTCCTCCTGAGTTCTCCCAGAAGAGACACGGCAGCTCTGAGCAGAGCTAGGAAACCTTCACGGGGCAGGAGCCCAGCCTCTCATCCTCAGACACAAGGGCGAGTCAGGAGATGAGCAGACATGCCACACACGCCCCCCTCGCCAGGGCCTCTGTAACGAGCCCCAAGCTGAACACAAAAGCTCCTTCCTCTAGGCAAACATGGTGCCTTTCCGTGCTCATTACACACCTATCTACCGCTCTGCACCATGACAACTGGAAGGTCATACGAGTGACACCGAGAGTTGCCATTTCCTGAGGGCCTGGTACCAGGCACCACACTGAGGCCGGCTCCCCACAGCACAAGGGGAAAGGGCTGCGCCCCATCCACCTCCCAGTCCCACCTCCTGGCAGAGAGCTCAGAGCGCAGTAAACATTGCGTAGACGGGAGGACGGGAGAAAGCGAGGGAGGGAAGTAAAGAGAAAAGGGAAGGATGGAGGGAGCAGGGGGAGATGGAGGGACAATAAGATAGATGGGGGATGAAATGGCTGGAAGAAAGGAAGGGAGGGAGGAGACGGTGTAGAGACGCATGGAAGGAAAGAAGGAAGGGCTGGCTCACCTCACCCCTCCCCTGGTCCATGCTCTACTCCAGACGCTGGCCCGGCGGGAGGCAGAGTGTATTCCCGGAGATGCCCCTCCCCAGGGGTCGCTTGGAGTTCCAGCAGAAGGAGCAGGGCTGTCTGCTGTGGAGTCTGGGCTGTCTGGGGCAGATGGGAGCTGGATAAACTGCTTTCCTCCCAGACAAGAGTTAGGAAAGAAGGATTCGGAGACAGAGCAGCCGAACTCCTTCAGCCCTTGTCTGGAGAAGGATGCGGCTAACAGGAGATACATCTGGAGCTGTCTAAACATCTCACCCCAGTATCCAGGGCCAAGGCCTCTGAACCTGCTCTCCTGGGCCATGGGCTCTGCCCCGTCGGAGGGGCACACAGAGGGGCGCTCAAGCCGCTTCTCCAGGGGATGTCACCTGGGGCTACATCGCCCCTTCCGGGGGTCTGAGTGACTTTCCCAACTCAGTGCTTAATATTCTCCAGGCCCACTAGGAACAAGGATCCTGCCAAAACACAGTGGACTTGAGACTTCCACTCCAAAGCACTGAGAGATTCTTGATTTCTTTCTCCGAGACTCAGAGGGATGGACACAGCCCGAGGGACAGCCCTCATCCTCTCTAGTTCTCAACAGAAGAGGCTTCCTGGCGAGGAACGCAACCTGGGAGAGAGCCTGAGGGACTGAGCCCCTCATTCAGCCCTCACTCATCAAGTGGCTCCCGTGTGCCTAGCTGGCTTCTAACTTCTAAGTTCCAGGGACCCTGCATCAGCAATACTTCTGCTTGTGCAAAGCGTATGTCTTAGTGAGTAACGACAAATAAAAGTAACATATAATATGAACGAATAATAAGCTCTAAGATGAAAAAGAATCTAGGAAAATAATGGACAGACTCATCACTAGACAAGGAGGAGACCTCACTAAAAAGTGACCTTGACAAGGGATGAGAAAAAAGTAAGGGAGTGAGTCCTGTGAACGGCTGGGGAGAACTTCAGAAGCAGAGCAAACAGCGAGTGCAAAGGCCCTGCTGAAGGATGGAGCTGGTGTGTTCAGGAACAGCAAGAAGCCAAGGAGCCAACAGGCATGGACAGTGAGCAGAAAAATGAGACAGGGTGGGCTATTTAGGATCCACATACCTCAGCAGGCACAGTAAGAAACATGGGTTTTATTCTGAGCCATTGGTGGGTTTTGAGTGAGGGAATAGCATGATCTGATTTACCCTGGACTGGCTGCGGTGGGGAGAACGGGCAAGAGGGGACGAGCGGAGGCAGAGAGACCGCTGGGGAGGCTTCAGCAGTTGTCCAGGGGAGAGAGGAGGCTGACCTGACCTGGGCTGAGAGCAAGAGTGATGGGGAGAAGGAAGCAGATTCAGGATGCCTTTTGCAAGGAGCCATGAGACTTGTTGAGTAGGACGCCAGGTGTAAGGGGCTCCCAGAATCACCCTGCGCTCATCCTGGCCCCGGAAGCTGGTGGCACAAGGCACCACTCCCTCATCAACCGGCGGCTCTGATTCTTTGAGATCTGGGGCCTTACTGACCCTGCAGGGACAGCCCCTCCCAGCAGGAGCCAGTTCCCAGAGATAGAAAATGACTCCCCTGGGAGCACATCTTCCATCTGAATTCAGAGCCCATGCCCCAAACACCTTCCATATCAGGCTCTCATACTCTGGACCATTGTCCACCGGCTCTGGTCACCCAGGTACCAGACAACTGGAGACAGAGACAACTCTGAGCCCCGGAGCCTGCTACAATTATCTGACTAGCCAATCCTAGGGCTTCCTTGATAGCTCAGCTGATAAAGCATCTTCCTGCAATGCAGGAGACCCCAGCTCCTGGGTTCGAGAAGTTCCCCTGGAGAAGGAATAGGCTACACACCAGTATTCTTGGGCTTCCCTGATGGCTCAGATAGTAAAGAATATGCCTGCAATGCAGGAGACCTGGGTTCAATCCCTAAGTTGGGAAGATCCCCTGGAGGACGGCATGGCAACCCACTCCAGTATTCTTGCCTGGAGAATCCCCAAGGACAGAGGAGCCTGATGGGCTACAGTCCATGGGGTCACAAAGAGTACACAACTGAGTGACTGAGCATAGCACAGCGCAGCCAATCCTAAGTCTACTTCTCCTGCTTGCTGTGCTTTTCTCTCAAAAAACTACAATAAAGGCTCTTGCCCATGTTTTCACCTCTTCTGTTTGCTGACTAACCCTGGTGCTCCCCTGTGCAGCCCTGCATGGCATGGTGTGCCCCCTCCCCTTAAGAACTGTGAGTAACAAATGATCTTTTCAAAGGCAGAGTGCCTGGGTCTGTTGGCCTCCCCACACACTTGCTCTTGGGGTCATCTTGGAGCCACCACCCTCCTAACTTCTGCCAGAACAGATGTTTGGGGAGCTGTTATTCCACAGCCTCAAAGTGTCTCACAGCAGAGAAGGAACACTCGGAACTCAGGCAGCTCTTTCCTAAACCCCATCAGCACCCCCACCCCCCCCAAGGGGTCCCACTCCTGACCCACCGCAGTTGCAGTCAGGCCTCCAAATATAGGGCTGGCACCTGTGTGAGTGTGTGAGTGTGTGCACACGTCTGTGTGTGTTTGCGCACATACATATGGGGGGTGGGTGGCTGCTGCCACCCTGACGCAGAGCCCAGTATCACAGGACACGACCGAAATACTATAACACGGAGTGCGTTGGGCTGCCCAGACATGCTTCCAAAGGAAGCCTCTTCTTTCATTTTAAAACAAAGGTAACTTTGATGAAGAAGCTATTTGATACCTGTTCGATCTAAATGCTTTCAGGATACACAGACATCAGACGCTCACAGGAACCTGAGAGCCCGCGATATCAGCCCGGGCGCTGGGATGATAAAAGAGGAGTGGAGAGGCTTCTTCCCGTCAGCTTGCGACCTGGTGCATGTATTTTTACATGCTTTAGCATGAAAAAAAGCCAAGATGCTCAGAGCCAATCAAATTACTTCTCTGTCTCTTTAATAAACAAATCCATGTGCACATTAACAGTGTTGAAAATTCAATTTAAACTCTTTGTCTGTTGCTGCTTACTCTAAAGATGGTCTTTCTTAAACAACAGAACACCAAGGAGTCGTTAGTGCTCTCTCTTCATTACTTCAAAAAACCAATCATTAGACACCAGAGTATATACGTAATTAGAAAATCACTTCCTTTGCAATCCAAGCTAAGTAGTTTACATACTGTAATTACAGGGACAAAATCAATTTTTAATCATTTCCCTGATTGGGCTCATCAGCTCTGTGGGAACATTGTAACCTGCTTGTTGTGCAAAAGCAACATCTGGGCTAAAACAATTACCCTTTGTTTGCTACAATATTCCTTAAATCTTTTTGCTTGCATAAAAAAATGAAAACATGAAGACAAGATATTTGGATGTCTTTTTGTCCTTGATCAACATATAGCCGAAAGTTCTCCTCGTGACATGAGTTTAATGTTCCCCGGAATTTACGGTTTAACAGTACACATCCAAGGAATGTATTTTTTCAGTGAGATAAAAGTATCTGATTGTTTTAAAGATCCATTCAGCTGCCTAATTGTTCCATAGCTAACACATGGTATTCAAACAACCCACACATTTCAAAAGCTCATCTGGGCAATCATGGGCAACTATTATTGCGATGGTTTACACTTTTCTAATACAAATGAATGGATTTTATCAAAATTTAAAAAAAAAAAACTAAAAAGCTGAGTATGTGTGAAAAATAGTTGGTATGAATTGGCAAGGCGAGGCTAAGCATTTTGTTCTCTTAATAGGAAATGACCTCATTTACACTGGAGTAATAATTAGTACTGCTTCACTGACAGTTAAGAAAAAAAAAACTTTCCCAGTATAATAAGGCAGCATCTCCTTTGTTAGGAGATCTACATTGATTATTAACCCTTGCCAAGAAATTCCAAGTTTACCTCTACGTTCCACTGGGCTCATACTTGCTGGCGAAAGATAAAAATAGCTGTTTTGGAAACCGTCGCCTCTCGCCCAGATTTCCAAAGTTTTGCATCTGAGCTTTTAAGTGACAATCTGAAACACTTGGTGTCCCCTTTGAAGGAACATGGAAAGCCCCCGCCACCCCACCCCGCAGCCACAAGAGCCCCTGTCGGGCCCTGCACTCCCCCGGTGGCCCTGGTCCTCCCCATCCTTTTGAAGTTTATTGGCTTTGATTTTTGCTTGCAAGTCCCCCAACCTACAATTAATTCATAGTCAAAACAACCCTGAGAAGGAGAAAAGGAGAGAGGAAAAGTGAAAGGAGAAGGAAGAAATGCTTGTTAGTGAATCAGTCCAGGCTGACAGTGCAGAAAGGAGACAGGAGTGCATGAGCCCTTAAAAAAATATATTAATAGTCCAGGAAATATCCAGAATATATTCACACACACACCACCACTTCTAAAGGGACTTACTTGTTCATTGACCAAATCATTCCTGAACTCATAAGAGTGACCACGGATGTTTATTGAGCATTTACCATGTGCCAACCAGAATCCCTCAAGATAGTACTGATCCTCACGACAACCCGGTGAGCTGGGTATACCATGATCATGTTCATTTATTCACGGGAAACTGAGGCACTAGCCACAAAGTAACAAGTCCAAGGTTAAGAGCTCTTAAGATGTGGGAGCCTCCCTACCCCACTGTCTCCCAGTACCGGACATCTCTCTCCCCACCCTGTGGCCTTGGAGAGCCCCATCTCCAAAGCAGCCAAGCTTGCCTGGTGTCCGCCAGTCGGAGACATCCCATGGATCCACGCATCCTTAGGAGCACACACAAGCCTTGGCATCATTCTGCACATGTTCCTAATCTTTACCCCAAGGTGGGAGATTCCAATCCAGGATAAGGCAGAGGAGAACCCGACCTGTAGGCCAGTGTGCTCAGGGCAGGAGGCACAGACTACATGTAAACTCTTCCCACAAGGCTCAAGATCTGAGTCACTGGATATGGTGCCAAGCTGCCATGCTGGTGGCATCCCAGAGCCTGAACCAGGCAGGACGGGCACCCCAGCTCTTCCTGGAGGCTGTTTCCTCTGAGAGCCAGCCTGACAGCATCTCCCCAGTGTCTTTGCCCAGCTTGCCCCAAGTCTCAGCCTATCCCTGGGAAGGCAGCTCCCACATCAGTTCAAGACTCTACAGGACAGCAAATTTGAGACAGCTGTGACCCCCAGCGCATGAGGAATGCAAAAGAGGGGAAAAAAGTCTCCCACATTGTAAATGCTTTCTAGTTTACTGTATTACCACCTGAATTAAAAAAGAGGAGACGTTTCATGTCATCATCAGATCACAAGGTATCTATGATGCAGCTTATCCTGAAGAAGAAATGTGAAAAACTGGAAACCACAAAGTGCTTTTTTTCCTTTGTACTTACTGCAAGCAATGTTGCTGCTCAGGTACTCTGTACTCTGTTTGGCAAATAGCGCTCGAATATTCAGCCATCACACAGAGCCGCGCTGTCCAGCTCGGCAGTCACTGACCACGAGTGCCTACCAAGCGCGTGAAAAACTGCGTCAGCCCCAAGTGAGGTGTGCTGTAAGCCTAAAACACACAACATGTTTGGAAAGATGTCAAATATCTCTTGTATATTCTTTACACTTTTTTACATGTCAAAGTGATAATATTTTGGATACTCTGAATTAAATAAAATTTAGTCTTAAAACCAATTTCACCTCTCGTTTCTTTACCATTTTAATGTGCCCATTAGAAAAATGTTTTTGTTTTGTTTCTATTTTTTATTTTTTAATTGAAGTGTAGCTGATTTACAATGTTGTGTTAATTTCTGCTGTATGGCAAAGTGATTCAATTATATACACATATATATGTATATGTGTATATATATTCTTTTAAATATTCTTTTCCATTATAAATATAAAGTTGTATATGGAGCTACATGAGCAGCTTCTATTATATTTATACTGTACAGTGCCAATTTCAACCTGTGCAAAAACTCAGGCCATCTTGACAGCTGAATTTAGCCATCATAAAAATTCATTTGTTTTCCGAAGAAGGTTTTAGAGAAAATGTAGCATTATCAACATCACTTGAAATTTTGGTTCCATAGATATTCTCTGAGTCAAAATGAAAGTTACACAATTTCTAACCGAAACATTGTAAGGTCTCCTATACAGCTGTTGCTTTTTTTCAGTTCATTTACTTTTAGTTTTATAAAACTGATTATTTAAGTAATAGTGCTCACTTCCAGAACATTTGAAACATACAAGACATCACAAAGAAAAAAATAACATAATTCTATCAGCTGGTGTGATTGTTGTTGATATTCTGGTGTACTTCTTTCTATTCTTTTCCACACACCCGTGTGTGTGTGTGTGTGTGTGTGTGTGTGTGAGTTCATGACCATAACTGAAGACACACTGCATGTGTATTTTTGATTTCACATGTCCTAAAACCTCAGGTCCTAACTGTAAAAAGACTCTGTTTGGCCCTATGAGAATATAGACTATTGGCTGAGGTGGCTGAGTTTCCAAAGGTGTAACAAAAGGAAAATATTAAGAGACAAGCCATACACTGGGAGAAAACCTTAGCTAAAGACATATCTGATAAGGACTGGTATCCAAAATATACAAAGAACTCTTTAAACTCAACAATTAAAAAATAAAAAGAGCCCACTTAAAAATGGGCAAAAATCTGGATGCCTCACCAAAGAAGACCTACAGATGCAAATAAGCACCTCAGATGCTAGACATGACATGTCCTTAAGGAAATGCAAATTAAAACAATAATGAGATACCATTACTTATCAGAATGACTAAAACTCCAAACTATGATTACCACCAAATGCAAAGCTATAGAACAAGAATTCTCAGTCACTGCCGGTAGGAAGGCAAAATGGTGCAACTACTTGGAAAGACGGTTGGGCAGTTTCTTATAAAGTTAAACACAATCTTCGCATATAACTCAGTGGTCATGTTCCTTGGTATTAACAATTACCCAGAAGAGTTGAAAATTCACATCCACACAAAAACCTGCCCACAGATGTTTATAGCAGCTTTATTCATGGTTGCCCAAATGCATAAGCAACCAAGACGCCTCTCAGTAAGAGAACCTGTAGTACATCCAGACAATGGAATAGTATTTAGTCATAAAATGAATTAGCAGAACCATAAAGACATATTAGTAAGGGAATGAAGCTAGTCTTATAAGTCTATGTACTGTATGATTCTAACCCTACAGCTTTCTAGAAAAGGCAAAACAAAGGAGACAGGGAAAGTACCAGTGGTTGTCAGGGTTTGGGGAGGGAAAGATGACCAGATGAAGCACAGGAGATTCTAGGGCAGTGGAATTATTCTATATGAAACTCTAATAGTGGATACATTTGTCCAAACCCATAGAATGTACAGCATGAAAAGTGATCCCTTTAATATAAACTATGGGCTTTTGTTAATAATAATGTATCAGTGTTGGCTCATCAACCATAACAAATGCAACACACTAAACCAATAGGAGAAAATGTGGGGATGGGGTCTTATGGGGACTGTACTTTGTGCTCAATTTTCCTGTATACCTAAAATTTCTTTAAGAAACAAAGTCTATTAATTTAAAAAAAAATTTAAGGAAAAGAAAAAGTACAGCTCTGATGAAGCCTTTCCTGGCTGGAGGATTTCCACGCTGCAAATCTGGAGACCTCTCCAGTGCTCAGAGATTTCGGATCCTTCAGAAACCTTCTGGCCACCACTTCTCTGAGGAGCTGATGTCCAAAAACTTCCCACAGAGGCTGCTTGGGCAGGCCTTCGAGAAGAGCCCCGGGCACTCGGTACAGATCCTGCTGACTGGCCCATTTGTACTTCTGTGCAGGGTGTTGAGGTTTTCTTGCTGGCTCACCTCACAAAACAAGCTGACTTGTGCCTCTAGCACCGAGCAGGCCAGCCAGCCTGCACCCCTCTCAGGGTCCGTCTCCTGGACAGCAAGGGGAGAGAGCTGCTCGGACTACATCCACTCCTCAACAGGGCAGTCCCCCAAAGCCCCATCCTCGCTCCTTCATCTCCAAGACAGAAACTTGAATAAATGCCTCAGAAAGTAAGGATGAGGAGCCAGACTGAGGTTCAGAGTGGGCATATGCCACCTCCCCAGCTGGAAGCCAGCAGCAATGCGGAGAGTGATTCAAAAATTACAACAGAATGGTGGCGCCTTCTTCATTTCTCTATCTGGGCATAGGATGCCATCAAACTGCTGCCACTCTACTGAAATGTCACCTCTCAATCCATATTACCTTTAGCTCCAGCTACTGGTTATTCCGGAGAAGGCCCGTGAACATCCAAGGGCAGACCAATTTGGAGGCCACATAAAGTATTTCACACTGTTTTCCTGTGATTTTATAGTAACAAGAAGAAACAGTAACAGCCAAAGCCATGGGTCCCTTAAGTATCCTGTAAACTAGCAAAAAAAGGCAAAGATAACTGATGAAAAATAGCAGGAAAGGTCCCCAGGAGCGTGACCCTGAGGGCAGAGCCCACTGCAGTGGCACCAGCACAGGGGGACAGAGACACCCCAAGAAAATCTAGTCCTTCCTAGCCTGGCCCATCAAGAGACCAGTGAAAGGCTCCCTTGCTTGTCTCCTGATAAAGTTCCTAATCCAGAATCCAGAAAATTCAAACATAATAATTCTAAGAAAAGGAAAAAAAAATACATCCTTTCCCTCTCATCTTCCAAGCCTTTCCCTTTTGGTAAAGATTTTATAAACATTCTTAGAAAGAGTATATTCTCTCTCCTCTGCCCACAGGTAACAAGGAATGGCAGATGTTTCAGAAACAGCACATTATAAAAAAAAAAAAAATCCAATGTCACTAAAACCAGAATGGAAAATGTTTTATACATTAACAAACATTGTAATGAATTTGCACAACCTTAACCGACTGTATACCCAGCATAATGAAATGGTCTCCATCTTTTCAAATAAAAAATTACGTATGCTAGCGCATCGCTTTAGAAAAGCATTGTTCTTTTAAAAAAAAAAAAAAAGAAAGAAACCTGCATTTTTCCCAGCTACCATGTAATTTGTGAGATGCATTTTTAAATGATCTGCAACAGCAGCAGCTTCATCAGTCAGATGATACCAATAGATAATTCACCAAACCGTCACATGATCTTCCATCACTCTAAAAGACGCGAATATATTGCCACAAGCTTTGGGAGTAATGGGTGCACCTGTTTACGATGTCACCTCTGTTTGCTAATTGTCTCCTTGAGCTACATTTTACTTCTAATGCATTTATTTTTGACAGGCAGTGTCTATTTAGAAATCACATTACTTCAAGTGCAATTGTTCTTTTGTCTATCAAGTAAATGAAGTGTTGTTATACAGATTTCAGGTTCTGATTAGTAAAGTATCAGAGCCCCAAAAAGGTCAATCAGTTATTTACCTGAGGTAATAGAAGGATGACAGACATCTCAAACATACTCCAACTCATGCTATAGGCCATTTTATTATAATTACTCAGTTCGGTCTAACTTATATATATATATATATATATATATTCCTAGGGTTAACAGTTAAAAAGACACAGAGCACGTGTCCAGAGACTGCATCGACTCAGAATGTAGGCAGGTGGGTCTTGTGTTTGCACGACCAAGTCTCACCCTTTCAAATAAGCGGCCCTGGAAACGTCAATAATTGTGGCCAAACAAGCGTGTGGGTGGGTGCATGCCCCTATCTGTTGGCTTGGACAAATTCCCCCATTAATACAGGTATTTCAAAATAATTTTTCACATCATTTTACTCTTCAGGTCTGATTTGATGAGTGAGTTCAGATCAATATGAAGGTAGTTACAACTGAAATAAAAGACTGATAACAACTTTTGAAAGACAAACAGCTATCTGTGAAAGCCGGAACCAGCCAGAACCAGGACTGCCTTTGACTTCTGTTCTAGAGCCCGTGAAGCCGGCTGCCCCCACCAATGGCCACACGAAGGCCATGCCAACAGACACCAAGCATATATGAAGAGAGGCTGGGGACCGACTTAAGCCAGAAACCAGATTCACACAGACGTTAGCGAACTCAAGTTAAATAACCAGAAGGTATTCGTTTTGAAGGAAAACAAAACCAAGCACCAACCTGCTTCCTGGCGCTCAGATCCAAATGTCTAAATCTCAATTACCCTCAAAGTATTCCTATAGCGCGTCCCTCCCCCTGACTTACTGCCTCAAAAGCAACCCAAACCATGAATCATAGAGACAGTTCTATATTTAGGAGTCTTAGGAGTCACTTGTCTCTTAAGTGGATCATCTACAGTTTCTTTTTATTCTTCCTGATAGCTCCATCCATGAATTGTAGGTTTCTCCCTCCCCTGCCTGGGCTCTACCCATCTTCCACGGCTCACACCACTCAATCATCCTTGGTGCAGCCTTTAGCTGAGCACCACCAAGCCCCTCACACTCGGTCAGATTTGCCCAAAACATTCCTCTCTGGACACCCACCTTGTTCAGGCCTATGTAAAGTGGCCACCTCAGGTGGGCTGGGGGCCTACAAAGAATTCCAGAGACCACCATTACTCAACACAGTTGCCAAAAGAAAGAGACACAAAAGCCACGCTCGCCTTAAGTCACATTCTAAATTGGCTCCCTGGAGCATTCCCTACCTTGTTCACTAAAGACTGTGTGTGTTTCTTCAGTGTTTAGCATACGCTATGTAACCTGAGCAGGACTTGCATTGTATCACTAGTTGTTTTTCCAAAGTGTTTTCCCACCAGGACCATAATTATATGCAAACTACTTGACTTAGAACCATTTGCAAACATGTTTTAAATGTTCACTAGGATTATTCCACCAATTAAAAGCAAGAAAAGGGGAAGACACGTGAATCCTTCCTGGGGGAGCCCAAGGCCAGTGAGATGGGAGAAACCCTGACATGCAGAACCACAGACTATTTTCAAGGAGCAAAACCTCCATGACATTTTCTACAGGAGCAACAAGGAATGTCCTCTTCATTCTGCAATTTATTTCAATTCTAAGTACTCTAATCATGGGAAGTACTTTTTGCTTTTTAAATAGCCTGCTTGTTTTTACAGGTCAAGAGCATAAATAAAACAGTCAAGTTGGAAACTTGGAAAGCTCATTTGCAGGAGAAGGAAGTAGTTATAGATCGTCCATTTGTTCAGATACAAGGTGGCTCTCAGGAGGCAGCTCAGGCACGTGCGAAAGCCAGACCCCACTGGCCAGCATGCCCTGGGGATGGAGCTGGGAGGGACGGAAGCCCCCGTCCTCTTATCTGGGGAGAATCACTCTTGTGAAAAGACAGGGGAGTTGTTGGAAATGTTCAAGGGCTATATGGTAAGATTTTAATACAAACAAACCTCCAAAGCCAAGGGTTAAATAGTCGGAGTGAGAGGTGGATTCCACCACAGGCCACCGAGGCGAGGCCACGTGGTGACTGGGTCGCCCTGAAACACAAGCACCCTGAATTGCTAACTCTGACATCGACTCTTGTCACTACTACGGTAGCTCCTGATGAATTAAATCATGTGCCTCCCAATTACCATACAGGATCCAAATACTAGCAGATCATTTCTCAAGTGCCGGGGAGCTCAAGAAAATAAGATGCCTGAAGTCAACATATTTAAGATGGTTAATATCTTTACCCAAAAAAAGAAGAAGAGGGATGGAGGAGAAAAACACCACTATCCATTTTTCCATATGAGATATCACATAGGTGTGCCTACCACCAGCAGCAGGAATCATAACCAAATAAACTGTATTCACTTGCAGACCTCTCTCCCTTTCTTTCTCTCTCTCTCTTACTTTCTCACACATACACACAAGGCTGATGAAGGAAATGAGACCATGAAAACTCACTATCAATAAATACCAAGGACATGGGAACAGACAGGACTAGAGGAAGGGTCTATCAGAAGAAAAAATTTCTGGGACGACTTCAAGAACTGGCGATGACCTCCTGTGTCTAAAAGAAGACAGTGTCGCAGGATGTTTGGGGCTCTCCCTGCAGAAGACCCGGCAGGGTGAGCCATGGCCCACCAAAGCAAGTGCCTGAGAGCTGGCAGGGCCCAGCTTCCCACGATGCCAGGCAGAGAACACAAAGAAGGGCATGGCTGGCGGCAGCCTAAGACCACAATACACCACAGGACCACATTTTTATTGCTACCTTCACTTCTATTTTTCCTTTCTTCTGCATGTGCTAGAAGAGCCCCCACCCTCCCTTTCTTTTTATCAAACATCCCTAATGTAGTGATAAAATGAGGAAGAATGAAAGCTTATTACAAAACAGGACTTTTATGGCTAGCGTCTATGGAACAGTCACACTGTTACATATATTTTCTCTAAGTAATCAGGAATGTATTGGTATTTTGAAATTATGTATCTCTAATAACACAAAAGTACTTAAGAACAGAAATAGACAGTAATGGAAAATGCAGTCAACTGTTGACAACATATAGAATTTCTGAAAATAATTTGCAGAGAACAGCACAGCAGATGAGTCAAAATTTTCACAAAAATATTTCTTGCCTCCGATAGTCCAATGTAATTCATTTTCTATCTCTGTTCATTAATCATTGTTAAAATTAGTGATCCATTTCTTCCACTCTGCCATCTGCACTCAGCTTCGTAACAAACATGACACCTTCCTGCATAATAAAACCTGACAACCACGAGGACGAATTTCCAAATAGCTTTCTGCATATTTGCACCTCTATAACGGATTCCGTTGTCAGACAAAAGTGGATTATTTAACCAGAGTTCTTTCTTTATCAATTCCGAACACAGATGTGTGTGAGTATGTACGTGTGTGTTAAAATATGATCAAGAAAAAAAACCCGTTGATTTTAATTAAAACGAATTTGTCCTGTCTTAGGTAGAAGGTATTTTAAATCCAGGTTGCAACAGCCAATACTGCTCACCAGAAGCATGGAGGGGAGTATCATACTTGATCTATGAAGTTTACGTAAATAATTTGTGGCTTCATCTTGTAAACTTTTCTAATAAAAGTGATCTTGACGTTCCAACCTCCTAAAAAAATTTTTTTTCATTTTAATATCCTGCTTTATTTTGTTTTTCAGTCTTTGATCACAGAATTTCAAATAAATATTTTTAGGGAAAGACAAAACAATCAAGGAGTAGAGAGATACAGATGAGAACACCAATGAATAATTAAACACATGCCAAGTGTTCCCTTGGGGAAGCCACCACTGGGTCCAAACCACAGGGAGGAATTCTTGGTCCTCCTGGCTGGCATGCCATGTGGTGCCAATCAGTCTGACAGTGATGAGGGTGGGGTCAGAACCTTCTCCTTACCCTTTCAAAGAGCAGCCTCTTAGGAAGAACAGCTATGAGCTTCCAAGGAAGCAGTGTCCACTTGAATGGCAGAGCAGACCTGCATCCCCACAGCCAGCCTGGACTGAGGGGGGCGTGATGAGGTGACCCCGGGTCTGTCCAAGGTAAAAAAGGCAACCTGTATCTCTCTTTTGCCCACTCTCAGCCCGCCTCTTCTCTCCTTGCCCCTTCTTCTGGACATGGAAAATCCCCAAGAAACACATTTCCAAGCATCTCAGTCTCCTCCTGCCTGTATTTCCTGGGACCTGTCCAGCTCCATGCCAGGGTATACAGAGGTGCCCCAACATTGAATCAGCACCCCCAGGGACTCATAGCTTGGTAGGAGAGACAAGCTTTATGCAGATGTCTCCAAACCAGGAGAGAACGCTAGATGCCATCACAAAGAGAAAACTTCAAAGGAACCCTTCATCCTAACCCACAGTCCGTGGGCTGAAAGAGGACCCAGGAGGTGTTACAGAAACAAGATGGCATCTGAGCTGACTAAGACGTCAACAAGCAAAGTCAAAGAGGAGTGGGATCCTGGCGACAATGAAGCTGGTGGTGGCTGGCACCCTGGCTTTTGGGGAGGATTTAGGCTGGACCAAGGGGCTGGATGAACAGCATGGACTGGAACAGCCAGCGCCTTGTCTCCAATGGACACACGGTCGTGGGCACAAGGGGGAGACCGAAGGGGTGGCACCCTGAAGGCACAGCCAACAATCACATGCAAAGCCAATACTGCGGCACGAAGAACACACAGCTCTATGATGAACTGCACTTGCTTTGAAATCAAGGGAACAGCCATTTAGTGACTGCTAGCCAACGACTCTGTCTCTGTCTCTGTCTCTCACTCACACACACACATGCGTGCGCGCGTGTACACACACACACACACACACACACACACACACACGCCTATTGACAGAGCAGAACTTTTTGTTTAATCCCCCCGGTTTATCTTCCTCTGTCCTCACAGCCTGGTGTGGACTTGGAGCGGATCCCCTAACTAAGCCTGATTAGAATGAGAACAGTCAAAAGACAAACTTTGCAAAAATCAAGGTTTAAAATAGAAATAGCAACTGACCCTCAGCTGCACTGCTGCCGGCTGGGACAGTGACAATAGCGACTCTTTTGTTAAACTTTCCTGAGAGACGTGCTCACCAGACTGGGCTGGGTGTGTGTGTCTGTCTGTCTCATGTACGAGGGAGTGGGAGAAAGGTTTTAAAATAGCCGTGGCTCCAAAAAAAAAAAAAAAAAAATTAATCGCAAATTACCATTCACCCCTCAGCAGCCAAAATGTCTGTTGATTCATTTAACATATACAAAATCCAAAGCCTCCCTATAAATATTTCAGAACTTGAAACCTTCCATTTTGTCCCTGGCCTGGAACAATAACACGCACACATGCACGCATACACGCGCGCGCACACACACACACACACACAAAACTATGGGGGTGGGGGCTGGGGAGGGTATGAAACCCCCTCCCCCAGGCATTGTCTCCCAGCTACCCGGCTCCTCCAGCCTGGAGTTCCCTCTTCCCTTCACATGTCTGCATCCTGACACATTCAATTTCAGGTTATCAGCACATCTGAATTATAGAATACTGATGGGGATAGAGGGCAGGCCTCCCTGGGCTGATTAGCACCATTTAAGAAAGCTTTCGCCAGCCGGCTTCATTGGCTGGGAGCGCCACCATGGTGGGTGGCCTTTCTGTATTAGAAGTCAACACAGAGCTGTCTCATTTGAATTAAATATGGACAAAAAGAAAGATCTGATTATGCTTATTCATAGCTAACCTTTCAAGTTCACCAGGCTGCCAAACTTGGAAGTAAAAACTGAAAGTTTTCTTTCCTGTGTGTCTAGATTGTTGGGTATTCTTATTTTCTCTAGCAGTTTTTCAGTGAGTCTGAAGTGTAAGTGTGTGTGTGTGTGTGTGTGTGTGTGTGTTTAAATTTTGGCCTGCTCAATCTGGGAGCTTCTTTCTACAAAGTTGCCTCAGTAAAGATTCAGGGGAAAGCTTTCAGTTTGGTTACAGACAGACAACAATGGAAAGGCAGGGTCTGATTTTAATCCATAAATACATGAAAACACACACACAAATTTGGCTATAGGAGATTTCTTGCAACAGAATGAGTAGCTGAAAATTTGATTAGCACAAATAAATTTCTGACATGGGACTGAGTGGGGCAGTGATTCAGAAAAGACCTAAACGAACAGAAAACTGGAATCACTGGATTGAGAATAATACCCTCGTTCATGGTAGCATTTACCTTTATATCTTCACTTTCACAGATACGCACACACCCCATTATTTTTAATTCCCCTCCTTCCTGGGTATGGGCAACTCCTCTGACACTGAGTTAATAAAAGAAGCAGGAGTCTCCGGGAGTTCCCGAGGGCCCTGCAGCCGACTCCACGGGTGACGGCCCCCGGGGTGCGGGTGAGCTGGGGGCAGGCACGGGCTGTGGCTCGGTCCTAGGCTGGGACCCAAGAAACGCTATTACTGGAGACGGGCTCTGGCGCTCACTACCCAACCAGGCTCTGGTCCCATTCAGTTCGCTTTAACAAATGTTCATCGAGCCTCTGCTGGGTGCTGTGCACTGGTTTCCACAAGGGAAATGTACACTCCCCCAGGGTCCTCCTCAGGACCATGTCCTGGGTCCTGCCTGCCTGTGGGCCCCTGGGGCCATCACCCTCGCACCTGTCCACACCATGCGGTTCTCTGTCCTCTCTCTGCACATCCACACCTGACAGGGAGCCCTGCCACTCTGACAGGTCATCCCCATGAGGTTGCTCTTGCCCCTTCATCTGGGTGGTCAACTCCTGGAAGGCAGAAACCACCTTTCGGCCTCCTTGGGGTCCTCCCTGGAAAGTCTTAAACACCCAGTCAGCCAACCCCAGCCAGCTCTCTGGGTGCAGAGAAGGAGGTGGCGTGTGAGCACAGCAGAGTGGGCAGCCCCCACACCAAAGGGCACCCGGTCCCTACCACATCCCCACCTCTGCAGGGAAGTGACCCCCCAGGGCACCTCCAATCTTCACCAACCCCCCAGAGTCCTTCTGAGTACCCAGAAACCAAGGGCCCTGAAAATGCCACAAGGAGATGTCCAGCCCCTGACTGCCCTGCTGCTCCAAGTCTGTGACCACTATGCAGCCCTCCCCCTACCCCAGGGCAGCAGAGTGGTGCTGGCAAAGGAACACAGGGGGTCCTTTTACTCATTCTCACAGTCCCCCAACACACAACCTTGAAATACTAAAAGCACAATGCAGCTCGGGGCAAAGCACTAGGAAGGATGCTCCTACGGCCTCCAAGTCAACACCAGCCCCATCCTTTGATTGCATGTCACCCCGAGCTACTTAGTACACGAGTTCCTTTCCTCTTGATCCCTCAGGAACCCTCAAGGGACAGTTGGGTAACAACCTCTTTCTCCCTGGGCCTCAAGGACCCATGTTCTGGGTGGCTGCAGAAGGAGGGAGGGAAGCACCAAGCTCAGCCTACCCCCACGGGGGTCCCTCTACTGAGGAAGGGGCACTGGGCTCAGGGTTCTTCCTTGCCTTTTATGAGTTGGTGAAGTCTTCCTTTCATGAAACACCATCGTCACCATCTAAACCAAACCCGCGTCTCTGAAAGGGGTAAACTCGATTTCTCATCACTAGCTTTGAACCTGCAGGCCTCCCACAGTGCCAGTAATTGCATTGCCAACAAGACACAGACGTGCACCCACCAGCAGCATGAAACTCGAGGGGTGGGTGGGACTCATATCCACAAAGCACGCGCCCAGGCTGTGCCTGCACTCTGCCCGTGGGCTGGCCCTGGGGGGTCCCCTGGGCACCTGCTCCCTTGCTCCCCGCAGCCATCTCTCAGTCAGCCACAGACCACCTTCACAGTCTCCACCATCTCCTGTGCCACCTGGACTGTTGTTTATTTAATACTCTTCTTTAAATTAACTTGAAATCAACTCACTTTTTTTCTTTTAACTTAGCCTCACCTTAAGCAATAACATCTGTGAAATCTCAGCTAGGATGTGCTACTTATATTTTTCTAATAGGTCTTAAAATACCCAACTGTTAACATTTTAAATCTACATATCTAAAATTGTTTCATGTAGCATGAACCACATTTGGAGAGGCCTCAAGAAGTGCAGTGTAGACTGGGGTAAATGGGACGGTCCAGAGGTCAGAGGGTCTTCTGGCTCGTCCCAGGAAGGAGGACCGCTTCAGGGCACTAAGGGCATGGCCGCCCATCTCCCCTCTCCCCTACAGGGGCCTGATGCTTCATTCCAGACTCCGCCTCAGGAATGGTGGCCAGGGCTGGCGCTTGGGATGTAATTTCCTAACTGAGAACCCTTACCCTGTCACTTTCCAACCTAGATAAGGACCCTCAGTAGCAACGCTGTGAGTGGCCAAAGAACTTCTTTCTGATTCTATCCTAAACTCACCACTAGGAGTTTATCTCCCTACCAAGAAAGCGCTGTTTGTGAACAGCCAATGCCCACATGACAATGGAGTTGGCCTTGACCACCACCTCTCCTCCTGGCCCCTCAGGATGATCACACAATGGTGATTTTCTGTCCCCTCCACCAAAAAAAAAAAAAAGTGCCAGCAGAAGCTCTGCAGTGGGAAGCAGAATCCTCTCACCCCTCCCAGCAAAGTCTAAACGGACAACTGAGTGACTCCATGAAATGTGGCACTTCCCACACGTGGACAACCACCCTGATGGCCCCCAGGCTGGACAGGGAAACACTCCACACAAGGCAGGACGAGAAAGTCCAAGAGCAGACATCTGCCCTTGACCTGTTGCAAAATGGATGGATGGAACGCTCCAGAATTCACATTTAAAACAAATGTAATTAACACAGGGGAGCTGCCTCTACATGTTCAATATCCTAGTGATTAAGTGGTAAACTTCAGAAAGAAAACCCAGCAAGTAAAGGAATACGTGTGTATACATATGTAGTTGTGATCGACTCTTTACAATCCCAGAGACTGTAGCCTGCCAAGCTCCCCTGTCCATGGGATTCTCCAGCCAAGAATACTGGAGTGGGTTGCCATTTCTTCCTCATCCCAACCCAGGGATTAAACCCACGTCTCCTGCATCTCCTGCATTGGCTTTGCATTTTATCCAAACTACACAGCCAATGGCGTGGCTTACTGGATCTAAAGACTTGGTGGTCTCAGGAGATGAGGAAATTTCACACTCTGGTTTGGGGGCATATACTTCTAGTTTTGAAAACGTTGTTCCCATACTACATGCCCTAAGACAGTGGTTCTTGGACTTTAACTACATCCAAATCTCCTGGACAGCTTATTAAAATATACACTGCTGGCCGCATTCACAGAGTTTCTGATGCCATAGGTCTGGGGCAGGCCTGAGAACCTGCATTCCTAACAGGTTCCCAGGACCACCCTTGGACAATCCCTACCCTGGGTAATCTCAGGAACCCACTGTTGCATTTTTTTTTTTCCTCTGTAAGGGAAGAACTGTATCCCTGCTCACCAATGCATCACTCAGGTAATTTGAAATTTTTGATCATCAGAAGAGCGTGAGGTCTTTTCTCTTTAAAGTGTAATCACCCATATATGAAAGCATCAGAATATAAATGATGCAGAAAAAGCAAAAACATCAGATACCTGTTTCTGTTCCATGCAAAATCACAATCACCACCACCACCGCCGCCACCACCACCCTGCAAAAAAGTAAATGAGCTGCTACAAGGCTCTCTCTGTTTCCCCTCAGAAATATCATAGGTTTCAGGTAATTTGCTTACCTTTAAACAAATTACCAAAAACCTATAATACTTTTAATGGTGTACTTATTCCAATGTAATAGTAAAAAATTAAAAACTTTAAATTACTCTACATGACATGTACTAAAGAACTAGTAATAAAAATATACATTTGTAAACCAGGCATCCATAGAATGGTGTCAATCTGTTGAGATGACCACTGATGAGAAAAGGGAACCAACTCTTTAAAAACACACGTCTCATATACTTTCCTTTTGCGCACCAAAGGTGTCTTCCATAGCATGAAAAGTGCGTACACCTCACCCCTCCTTCTGAAGGTACACCTCAAGACCTGGGCTGTCACTGCTTGCTCTTCTCTCAGATTAAGAAGAGGAGCTGGTTTCAGTTTTAAAGCCTTTCTTCTGTCACCAGAGTCATCGGAGGTGGCTTGGAAGTGAGCTGGGTTTGTAGGTTGTGTGGGTGATCCCAAAGTGTTTATCGTTTTTGCAGCCACCAAGGTTTCCATGACTGACAACTTCTATTTAAGCTGCCCAAATGGCCTAACTCATTCCTTCCTGTGATATTCATGGTCAAAATGACAACCAGAGGGAAGACCGATGCCTTGGGTTACTCTCACACAGCACCCCCACCAAGTGAGGAATGGAAAGAAGATGGGAAGTGGGGTCAGGAGCGGGAAAGAGCTGAGCCACACGCAGCAGCAGAAGCGACCCTGTGGCCATTGCCCGAGTTCCTAGACGGTCTGATAACACCGAGTTGACAAGACCGCTCACTCCAGATGCTCCACCTAGACCAGGTCAAAGACAAAAACAGTATTCTGGAAATAATGTTCACCTAACTTCAGGCTTCTGGCTCCCAAGTTTGAACAAAGAAGAAACAAGCCCCACCATGACCCTCTGAGTGCAGATGGCAGACGGGCCTGCCCAGGAGCAGCATCAGCTAGATAACCACACCCTGGCCTCACGGGGGCCACGTCCCTCCAAAGCATCTCCGCTGCTCCCAGGAGGCAGGCCAGCAGCGGCATCAAGGCCCGGGGTCTCCTCCAGCACCACGCTGTTTAGTTCTCCCCTGTAAACACAGTCGACCTAAAGCTGGTCAGCTGCTGGCCACATGGTGGTAACGAGCCCACGATCCTGGAGCTCCCAATTATTTCAGATTTACTCTCTTCCTGATCTTTCATTTTATCAGCAAAACATCCTCTTGGCAATGGGTATTAAGCTAAAACTTAAACGAAAAGAAATGCAAGGAAGAGTCCGTGAAAGGCATGGCGTATGAAAGGAAAATAGTCAGACCTCAGTCTTGGCCTTGACCTTTTACTGTCTTTTAACATTAAACATTTGCCCCACCTTCGAAAAGATAAATGTGGCTTTTGATGACAGCCAATGTTATCTGAGGATTAAAATAGCCCTCTTGCAGTGCTCAACATTAAAGTCTTCCGCATTTGCAAAATTGCAAACAGATGCAACTCAAGTACCTGCAAATAATCTGCCAAGACCAATTTCAAAAGGGAGATTTCAAAATATGTGGAAGTCATTAGGACATGTATTATTTTTGCAATGAATAGGCGCCAGGAGTGTCTCAAGGAGCAGATGGGTGCTACTTTGTTTATAAAAGATCAACAGAATATTCGGCTGTAAATGAAGACATATAAGCTATATGAAACAATTATGGTAAAATGGCGAACATTTCAAAGCTAATTGTAATGGTCTTTTAAGATCTGAATTCCTCATTTCTTACTGCATGCTAAAATATCATTTTAGTTTTGGGTCTTGATTGATATAATTACCAAAATGACAGAAAATTAAAGTAAATGCTGTCAGTTTTACTGTTGTAAATGTTGTCACTTTATCACTTGTTTACAGTGGCACCAATACTGATAAATGAATATTTTTCAACATGAATAAAAAATGTGACCTCCATCTCCCGGAAATCTTCAAAAAGGACAGCCCCAAACGTTAAGAACCCAAGCAGACAGAGTGAACCTCAAACTGCATTATAACAGAATTCCAAATAGCCTCTCTCTCACACATGCCCAGCTTCAGAGAGCTCCTGTTGCTAATAAAAATCTCCACGATATCACAGAGGAAATCCAGAGCCAGCAAACATTCGCCCTCACCCGGGTCCCTCACATGTCTGTGTCACCGCCCAAGCAGGACTGAGTTAAGCCCCTGTTCTATTTTCCTGTTTTATATTGGTAATCATGTGAATTAGATAATTACTCATGGAAAATGTGATTAAACATACGTCGCTATTGCCAATACCGAATCATGAAGAAAGGGCATTTCTGCGAATTGCTTTTAACATAAATAGCAAACTGGGCTCGTAAAAAATGTCCAATTAAGCCAATACCTAATGATAGATGGGCTGATCCTATGACTTGCAAAGATGCAAATTGGGTGCAGGAAAAATGAGGAATCGTGCAAGACATCCTGGATCTCCCTCTCCACACAAAAGACTCCTTTCCCTAGGATGCTTTCGAAATTCCACTAACTCCTGCAAAGTTGAGACTCCTTTTTCCTCTTCCCTACAATTAACTTTCTGTGGGGCCTTCAATTCGGTGTGCTGCGGGAGTACTCTCACCACATCTGTAAATTGAGGAGACATGGGAGAGAGGGAAAACTTGAGCTAACGACACAGGTCTGGACGGGGGAGGGGGGCAAAGGAGCAGCTGCCCAAGAAGGAAACAGGCGAGCAGAGGCCGCGGCCAGCTGGCCGGCCTGCAGAGGCTCTGAGCGGCCTGTGGCTTCCCCCTCTCCCCAACCCTGGTCTCCCTCCCGCCAATCACCCCTAAGCGAGCAAGGCGGCCACACGAAGGAGCATTTCCCTTCCTCCCTCTCCTGACTCACCAGCACTGCTTTTCCGTAAATCTTTAGGCCGAGTGCACATCTTCTCCCGTGACAGGGTCCATGCAGACGAGGATGTGCACCCTACAATCACTGATGAAATTTGTATTGACTCCAAAATCAAAAGTAATGAGAAGAAAATTGGTTCACAGCCTGACCCGACAGTTCCAGACTGCTGTATTGAAGTTGCAGAAAGACATTTTTTTTATTGTCTCCAGATTTCAATTAACGACATCGAGCTACCCCATCCTCCCATTATTAGTTTGAACAGAAGATCAGATTTAAGAAGTTTCACTAAATTAATTATTGTAATAGTATCTTGCATTTCTGGCAAACCTTCCTGTTTTGTAAAGGGAAAAGATTCCTTTTACACACTGTGGGACCCATGGAGTCCTGCCAACTGCATGTATTCAACTCCTGTGCATTCGCTCATATATGTGCTCCTGTGTGCAAACGTACATGTGTAGGATATACCAGCTCTGGGCAGGACCATGACATCCTAGACCATCTCTGCTGCAATTATGTCCCAGCAAATATTTCTTGCTAGGTTTTTAGGGCCAAGCTAGAATGTCTTATTCTCAGCACCCCAAGCTCTTAAGCCATATGCTCTTGACAAATTCGTAACAGTAACCCCACAAACAATCATCTTGTAAGCCACAAAGTAGACTCATCTTCTTCTGAATGAAAAAAACAAAAATAATAGATCCACAGACACTATCATTGCCCCTATCTTGTGTAAAAATGCAAATTATGCCACACGGTGCTAAATTATTCTGGGATATTTCATAATGTGAATTAATACCCACTAGAGGCTAAGCCGAGATCATCAAACTCATTTCACATAAGACAACGAATTTAACCACCCGTGACTCAATGAGTGAGAAGTTAACATGCTACCCAGCAACACTAACCACTCCAAGGTAGATTGCCTTTACATAAAATAACCCATTTTAAAGACTTTTCAGTCCGAGGCTAACTTTCTTCAATCTCACCAGATGGCAGAACATTCAACGCTCAGGCTTTCCGTTCATACAATGATGAAAATTATTTCTATGGCGATCAGGCTGCATCTAGTCACCATCTTCTGTCAAGCCCAAGTAAAATCCTATTTCACTAAAGTGAAACCACAGAAACAAAAGCATTCCGATAGTTCACAATCTCTGCACAGTTTGGTCACCGACTCCTTGTTAGCTAAAACAAATGTCACATTTTCAATCCACATTTGAAGGTCCACATTCCAGAGGAGGTTTGACTGATCTTTTTTTTTTTTTTTTTCAGACACTAACAATCAAATTTAAGACAACGCTCCGGAAGAGAAGGAAAAAAAAAAAAAAATCAAAGGCTCTCTACCCCAACGCCAAATGTATCCTTAATGCACTTGAACAATAGGCGGGCTGTATTCCTACCCTGGAGTAACACCGTCCATATGAATCCTAGGAATTTAGTATATCTGACAGTTTCTCTCAACCACCCATAACATTCTTTCCTGTCTCATTGGAGCTGGCAAAGGAGAATTCTGTAATTGAGTGGTACAGAACATGTGCCCTCCTTGCTAGAAGATGACAGATGGATTATAAAAACTTCAAAGCGGAGCAGTTGGAGCACCAGGGGAGAGATAGTGGGTATTTGAACTCTCCGTCTTTACCCAGGAGACAATGGCACTCTGACATGGAGCATATATCAAGGAATGGTGTAACTAGATAGACATAATCTTTCTTTTCACTAAGTATTTAACATTCTGTTACGAACAAGTTTCAGCCCGGCTAAAGTGCAACTCATCTTCATGCTAATCGTCATAGAGCAAAAGTGACACGGCACACGCCACCCCCCCCCCTTCAATTGTGGTTAAATCAGTCCTTTTGCAAACTGATTTTTTTTTTTTTAAAGAAGAGGAACAGCTTCTGCCTTAGGAAGAAAAAAAAGTAGAAATTAAGCATCGGGTTGGGATTAGCGTCTTTTCTGACTCACTAATCTGATGAGGCTTTTATTTGCAATGCGTGTTCTCCTTCCCTATGACTAAGGAAGGACTCTCACACATGGCTCACAGACCACATGCCACCAATCACCGATTTTGAAGCGCAGCCGTGACTCACCTGAGCCCAGCTGAAGCTGTCATGCTACCTCTCATGTCCCCAGAAACCAAGCCTCCCCCTGCCGCCCCCGCCCAGCCAGGACACACAGCGTAGCCAATAGGGCAGGGACGTCGCAGGTTCAGAATGACACATTCAACTTCTGCTTGATCATCCAGCCCCACATTTCAGCTGCAAAGAACAAGTCAAAGCAAGGCAGAAACACAATTCATGAACAATTTTTAAAATCCAAGCTCTGTGGTGTAGCATCAGGGCAGGGGACTAGCTGCTGTCGATACAACCCCAGGGACAGATCAAGTCCCTGGGCCCGAAATACTGTCCCACACTGAAGCCCAAACTGCAAAATGATGTACTCTGATATGATGAATTAGAAGCTCCAAAAAACCTTACATTTTCTATGTCTCTTAAAATTTTGATAGAGACATAAAATGGCTTATAGAATTCTAATTATAGCAACAGACTTCAAAAAAATGTCTCAATGTCAGAGATTAGTGAATCAAAGGCACATTCTTAAAATCAATTCTTGCTTCTGAATATTAACTGTATTTATCATTCATACTGCCCTCTGGAAACACCAGCTAGGATCCCTCTCCACATCTGACGAGGAGGGTCTCCCTGCAGTTATGAGGCTGATGAAATGAGGGCTCCCAAGGGGTGAAGATTTGCCTACAGGGCAAAAGTCCCAACTGGAAGGAGCATTGTGGCCGCTTCTTCAGTGGCCGCCAACTCTTTCTAACTATCTATTGCTTATCATCATTGTCTCAAAATACTCTCTACCTTCTTTAGAGTACTACAAAGTCAATGAAGCGAAAATTAAATTACTTTCATGAGAATCACGGCAACTTTTTAAAATAATTAGATATGCTCTAAATATTCCCATAGTTCACAATCTTTCGCTTCTACTATTTCTACTATGAAGGTACAATTTTTTAAAACGACAAACTCTGGAAACTGCCAAGCTAATTTTTCTGAGATCTGACCAAAATCCACCTGTCTTGGTTTCCATCCTACCTCAACAACTCAGTCATATACAAACCCCAGCTCCCAATTTTCTGGGTATCTATGTTCCAACAGTTAAAGCCTCCTGTAAGAGTTATCATAGGCTTCATGGTCGTGCCTACTCAAAGAAAAGAGAGGCACATGTCTCTCAAGCTTATTTCATTAAGAAAACACATTTGAATATCCCAAAGTCAACTTTCATGGGCCTTAAGAATGCTATTGATGGGAAGAAAATGGAAGGGGCCAGAGCCTCTGGCCTCCTGCCACACACACACCTGCCTCCTCCACACCCTGTAGCCCTTCTTCAGCTTTATCTGAGGCACCTAAGGCCCAGGAATCCTGGTGGTGTGGTACATGGCCAAAGTCAGCCAGGACCAACAGAAATTGCAGGGATCACTCCCTAAAGTAGTTTTAAAGGAGAAAGAATTTAACAATTCTTCTTTATTTCAAGGCTAAACCATCCCTTGTGGTAGTTACTCAGTTGCATCCGACTCTTTGCAACCCCATGGACTGTAGTCTGCCAGACTCCTCTATCCATGGGATTCTCCAAGCAAGAATACTAAAGTGGGTAGCCATTCCCTTCTCCAGGGCATCTTCCCAACCTAGGAGTCGAATCCAGGTCTCCTGCACAGGCAGATTCTTTACCATCTGAGCCACCAGGGAAGCCCTAACCCATCCCTTGAAGAGCCAGCAAATGCTAAGGAGACATAGAAAAGGGCCGTGGGGATAGTATGTTGGACACCTGTGTGTTCCTGCCCACATGCTGCTTTCTCAACATATCATAGGAAAAGTCCATACATTAATAAATGCAAAAACCCAAACCTTTACCTAAGACCATTTGCATCCACCATAACCTATCTTGTCAAGATCTACTATGAATCATTTCATAATTATCCAGTTAATGAAGAGAAAACTTCATAAGTGATTCAAACCACATCATAAATGGTTTCTGATTGGCCTTCAGCCACGCAGATCCGGGGCCTCATATAGAATTATGCCCATCCTGGCTTCCCTGGTGGCTCAGATGGTAAAGCGTCTGCCTGCAATGCAGGAGACCTGGGCTTGATCCCTGGGTCAGGAAGATCCCCTGGAGAAGGAAATGGCAACCCACCCCAGGACTCTTGCCTGGAAAATTTCATAGATGGAGGAGCCTGGTAGGCTACAGTCATGGGATCACAAAGAGTCGCACACAACTGAGCAACTTCACTGATTCCTACACCCAAGTTTCCCAGAGAGGACCCTATGATCAGGAGGTCCCAGCTGCCCACTGGCAAGGTGCTGCTGACTTGGGGGGACATTGAGGGGTAGACAGGCCCCAAATGTTCATCAAGAGAGGCCATTAACCAAAGCACTAGGCTACATGATGGACAGATTATGTGTGCCTTGAAGACTTCCCCAAAGTTCAGAGACAGCAAAAAAATAATAAGTTGTGTTTTCAAGTATTTGACACTTAATACCTGCCCCCCTTAAAAAAAAAAAGGGGGCATCAAACAGTCATGGTTGCAAAACCAAAACTAACCCTGTCCTCTCATTTACTATGTATTTTAGTATCTTTTGAATAATACCAGGGAGAGTCTACCGAGGAGAGACAACAGTCGTTTTGGCGTCTAGGGAATCAAGTGGCACTACCTGGCCCGATTTCCATGCGCTACTCTCCCTCCCAGACACCAAATCTCAAAGACGCCTCTCAGTAGAAACAGCGCTCCTCTCTTCACGCCCAGCCCTAGCAAAGCCCTGCTCTGTTCACTGGCCAAATCAATCAGCTCCACCAGCCACTTTCCCAAGACCCTTCCAGAATCGACTTCCAGCAAAGGCGGTAAGCACTCCTTAGCAAAATACATGGAAGTACTTCAGAGACAGATGCCAGAGAGACATGCCCGAACACCCCAAAGTCACACCAGCGCCTCTCCTTGTGGCTCAGTGCCCCAGAGCTCAGCCCAGATGTGTCACGAGAATGTGACACACCTTTAAATCACCATTAATGCATATGTTCATTGCAGATGAAACACAGACCTCAGCATCACCAAGAGGGGACAAGGACAGGGTCTTTGAAGGAAGCCTGAGCAAGAAAGCCGTTTTTAAAAGTGCATTTTCATCTCTCTTTTTTACAGTGATCTTCTGCCATGGTGGAATGTAAACACCACAGGAATAGACAGAATCGTGAATTAAGGATTTGGACGCCTTGCTTTAGAAGTAATCTTCAAAGAATGCACATCCCAAACATCAGAGTCGCACAACAAGGCTCCGAGCTGCTTGTGACTGCCTGGAAAACGCACAGGTCACACCTATTATTACCAGTTGGGTCCTGAATTGCTTTTAAAAATCAATAGAAAACATGTTCTTACATCTTGTCTACTTGGCAAGAGGGCAGATTCAGAAAGTGCTTGTCTTTGCCCAGAGAAGAAACCATTTAAAGAATGTCCCCCAAAACGTTCCCAGCAGCAGGCATAAATAAGAACTAAGTTTTCAGTGATCACTCTGCTCAGTGTTTCCCCAGGAAAAGGCACTGCAGATTGGTGGCTTTGTGAACTGCTCACCTGGCCTTCTTTCACTCCCCAAGAAGGCACAGGGCAGCTGGTGCTGTGCTCCAGGGCACCCAGCAGCTCCCTCTCTGTTCCTCTGACCAAATCTAAGTAATCATAGCCATGAAATACACAGCACAGTGGAAAGAGAGGTTTTGCAGGCAGAGGTGGGGAATTTCCACCAGGGTGCAGCCGCTTGCTACAAGCGCGGGTTTTGGTAAGTCACCTGGACCTCTGAGCTCCAGGCTCCTTGTTAGGAAAGTCAGACAATGAACCTACCTCACAGGACTACTGAAGATTCAGTGAGAAAAGACATGCGAGGTGACCTGTAAAGTGTGCCACAGTGGAGCAGAGTAGCATCCTTCCCCTTCCCTCCGCCCCCACTTCAAGTATTGGTATTAGTATTTATAGCTGCAATGCAACATTCATTTCCAACCATTTAGAAGCTCAGTGCTAGGCACTGAATCAGTGTTTGCGGAAGAGTCAAAGGGACAGAGTATTTGAGCCATACAGCTCATCTTCTTCAAAACTCAGGCAAGGCTATCCTCTAAACCCAAAGGCATAACCCGTGAAATAAGTTGAAAGTGTTTTTGTGAGCGCAGGACCCAGAGCATTCTTTAAGATTAAATCTGTATGAAAAGCACAAAAGTCAAACGCTGAATAGTATATTAATTATGCACGACCAAAGATCTAGGAGAGGTTAAACCCAGATTTGGCAGCAAATTGAGTTCTTTTATTTGATATGAAATCTGCACATGGTGGTGATTTGTCCTTCCTGCTTAATGTCACCAAACTTCTGGAGAGGGTGCAAAAAAAGACAAAAGAAATAGACATCCATCTATTCAAGGGTCTTCCTTGTTTAAGGACAAAATCTAATAGTCATCAGAAGAAATGACTTCTCAGAACCATTGCTGGCCAAGGTCAAAAGTCAAATGCACCTGGAGCAGTATTAATAACATCTTGTCCCGAGTGCTCAATTAGGGAGTTATGAGGATTATTTCTAACACACATGCAGTTGGTGTTTAATACAACAAAAGCTTAGAAGTCTCTTTCCAAGCATATATGCTCACTGCAACTAGACCTTTCAAGAACATCTCCCCAATTTCACCATATAGAAATCTGAGAACTTATTAGCCACTGGTAGGCTTTCTGTTTTGTTGCTATTTTTGCTTTGTTTTGTTTGAAGCTATATAGTCTTAAAATCAAAGATAAGGCTATTGATAAATTGTGACAATTCCCTTGTCATCCTCTACTATTTTTTATCTGGTTTGAATTCAAACCAGAAAGACTCTGCCACCATGCTCCATGTGGCTCTTGTATGAATAGGCCAGGTCAATATTGCCTAGTTTTGAAGTGTGGGATGCCAGAAAAAGTCTTAATTGGTTGAGGTCAAATAAAGGATTTGTGGTACTTCTGTTGCCCAGAGTGGAGCTTTCTGATGCTGTCACCTGCGCCGCAAAGTGACAGGTTCTCAGGAGGGTGAATCTCTAGAATTACTCCTGTGATTGTGGCCAGGAATACTCTCTAATTTTGCAAAATGCTGCGAAGCTAGGACAAACTGGAGAAAACCAAGTAGACGACAATAAATAAGGTTTGCCAATATTTAACCACTTCTCCAAATTCATTTCATACATTATCACAGCAGAACTGGAAACGGCCACTGGACCAACTGGGGATCCTTGGACGTCAGTTCAGTGCAGTAACTCAGTTGTGTACGACTCTTTGCGACCCCATGGACTGCAGCGCGCCAGGCCTCTCTGTCCATCACCAACTCCCGGCGTTTGCTCAAACTCATGTCCGTTGAGTCAGTGATGCCATCCACCCATCTCATCCTCTGCCGTCCCCTTCTCCTCCTGCCTTTAATCTTTCCCAGCATCAGGGTCTTTTATAATGAGACATTTCTTCGCATCCGGTGGCCAAAGTATTGGAGCTTCAGCATCAGTCCTTCCAATGAATATTCAGGGCTGATTTCCTTTAGGATTGACTGGTTGGATCTCCCTGCAGTCCAAGGGACTCTCAAGAGTCTTCTCCAACAACACAGTTCAAAAGCATCAATTCTTTGGCACTCAGCTTTCTTCAGAGTCCAACCCTCACATCCATACATGACTACTGGAAAAACCATAGCTTTGACTAGACAGAACTTTGTCGGCAGAGTAACGTCTCTGCTTTTTAATATACTGTCTAGGTTGGTCACAGCTTTTCTTCGAAGGAGCAAGCGTCTTAATTTTATGGCTGCACCGTGGGCATCAGCACCACCTACAAAACTGGACGGTCAGGGTGGTACCCAGGAAGACAATTGTTTAACAAGTCTCCCAAGCCATTCTTTTATCTGCCTAAGTTTGAGAGCAATTCGGTAAGTACACCTTCCTCATTTTACAGATAGGAAAACAGAGTCAGCCGGGATAATAAATTGCCTAAGTGACTAACCAAGCAAGGGCCCGGACCCAGATTTGTACCTCCATCCAATGTTTGACTCTGAATTGTATACAAAAATCTGCCATGAGGGCACACAGTGGGTCCCCATGAACACATATTGTTTGATTGCATTCAAACAATCAAATAGCTGAAACACACAGCTGAACGGGATGCTGGTGACTAGGAGGCCCCAAGGAAGAGAAACTGGAGGGCAGTCATGAGTTAAGTCTAAGCCAGAATCCAGTGAAAAGCCATGTTCCACCTAGCCCTCTGCTAAATGATAGGGTCAGGGGCTTCCCTGGTGGCTCAGAGGGTCTAGAATCTGCCTGTAATGGAAGAGACCTGGGTTTGATCCGTGGGTCAGGAAAATCCCCTGGAGCAAGAGAAGGGCTACCCACTCCAGTATTCTTGCCCAGAGAATTCCATGGACAGAGAAGCCTGGTGAGCTACAGTCCATGGGGTCACAAAGAGTCAGACACAGCTGAGTGACTGACACTTTCGCTTTTCACTTTCAACAACAGGTCATCACCAAGAAGCACACCACCAAGGGATTCCTATTCTACCCGATCATGGAGCCCATTCTCAATGAAACCTTCACTACCCAAAGAGTTTTGGCTTTGAGTAATAGTGGTCTCAAGCCACCCTTGTAGAGTGGGGCCCTTTAAGTAATTAGCAAACATTTTAACTCACTGAAGTGAAAAAAGAAAAAGACTAGATAGCAAATAGTTTTTAGTCCAAGAGGCCTATAAAATCACAAACAAGTCACTGGGAAATTATTCTTAATCGTTTCAAAAGACACCTGTGTCCCTAATTCTTTATTAAGGTTTTATTATTTCCATCTCCCATTCCAAACCCCTCCCACAGGTGCCAGACACCCTGTGGGGTGAGGGTGGGGGACAGCTAGTGGCCGGCAAGTCACTGACACAGCAAGGGAAGAAAAAGAAAATTCTGTCCTCAAAGAGTTCACATCTAGTAGAGGAGAAAAGATGTGTATGTAGCTCACACAGTAAAACAAATAATAAGGCTCAAAAGGAGGAATTTTACACAGAGGAAGAATTCTGTGGGACAAACGGGTGGAAGTGAAGACTCGTGGGACCGTCATTCCCAGATCTACCCCATCTCTTTTTTCTGTGGAATTCTCCGTTGCGGTTGACTTGTTGGGCGGAGGAAGACGAGTATCTCCAACACTTTCAGAAAACAGGCTCTGCAAGTCACACGAGTGTCACAAAACTCCCCAAGATGGCAGTCACTTGGGCAACAGGATGTGACATAGGTTTAAAGTCCTCTCTCCCCTTCTGCAATCACGCTCTGTGATTCGAGTGTCTCGTTGAAGCCAGTGGGGTGGCTCCACCTCACTCATCAGTCAGATGAGCGCCACACCAATCAGGGAGTCAAGATGGCATCTTCTGCAGGCCCCACGGCTCCTCTGCCCAGGGTCCCCCATCAAGTGCTGCCAAAGACGAGAATGTAGAGCCACTAACAACTTTATCCGTGTTAATCAGGGCCCCACGCAGCTGCTCTCAGCAGCGACAAAGACCCCGATGAGGGCTCTCCGTGCCCCACGTACTGATGTCAAGGGAGAGGCTGTAGGGGGGAGACTGCATGGCCCACCTCGAACAAGGTGGCACAGGCAGGGAGATGGCTTGAGACAGGAGGCCTCTGTAGCCACAACCCAAACCAGAAGAAACCCCCTCATCTGAGCAGTGCCCCACAAGGGGCAGAACCTTGGCAATAACATTAATATTCTATCTAGAGACAACCGCCCTTCTGAATCGCCATCATGGCACCCTCTCAGTAACCTGGAGAAAGACGCAGCTGCAGCCCCAACTCTAAACAGAAACAAAGGGCGCGTCAGGGGATGACACGACACTGTTATCAAAGGTCAGGGTAAATTCCCAAACACGTTTTGTTGTTTTTTTTTTCCTTTAGGAAAGTAGCCTTCTTTCAAAAAATATTGGTCAATTGGCCACCTTTGCAAGCTACTGTTCTAGGTGCTAGAAGGAGAGTCATCAAAGAGCCTGCAGAGTCCCTAGCTTTGGGGAGTCTAGTTCTGGAGGGAGTGAGACAGAAGGTAAGCTAACACTCGGTGAATCCAGAAAGATAAATCCCATGAAGAAAACAAAATAGGGCAATGAGCTGAGGGGTGACCAATGTGGTGGAGAGGAAGAGGGCAGCCAGGAAAAGCCTCTTGGAAGAGGTGGCCTTTGGTAGACCCAAGGGATAAGCAGAAGCAGCCAAGTGAAGGTGTGGACAAGAGTGTTCCAGGAGGAGGAAACAGCCATGCCAAAGACCTCGAGTGTGATCGAGCCTGCCACACCCAGGGAACTGAGTTAGAGGGGGCTGGGGTCAGAGCCTAGTGAATGATGGGGAGCAAAAGGGAGGTAGGGACAGCAAGGTGCCTGGTTACACCATGATGGCTCCATTCATCAACTCAAGCTGGTCAAAGCCCTCCTCAAATGGATTTTTGCCTCCTAGCCAGCACAACAGCCTCAATTGCAGCTCCAGCCTGTTTTAAATCTTTTAATGTTCTTTATGGGCATTTCCCAAAAGGAAAGAAACACCTGTCTCTTCAAAAAACAGAAACCTCTGGGCAACCCCAAAGCCAGATGGGCACTGCCCCCTTTACAACTGTTCAGGTGGGTCCCATCTCTGCCTCTTCTCCTGGCCAGGTGCTGGTCAAGGCGTTAATTAGTCAGATGCCCCCTAGAGGGAGAATAGTCCAGAGGACACGAACGCTTAGGGGGCAGTGAGTGAAGAGTTCTCTCTCCATGCAGCCGCCTGGAAGCCTTTGTCCACACAGAGGAAAGGTGAGGCTGTTGCGGACAGACATCTGAGTTTTGAAATTCTTCTGTAATTACAACTTTAGTTAAGAAAATGCACGAGTTCACAGGATGATAAATATTAGCATGCTTCTCGAAGTTCAAGCGAGTTGTCAATAAGACAATTAAAGCAGCATCAATAATATGCACCGTATGTTATTATCTGCTCTTCTAAATCCCAGGCTTTTGTGATCTCAGGAAAACAAAGGAGGACAGGCAGTGGTGATACAAATACTTTTGCACAAGTGAAAGATGTAATTCTGCGTTAGTGTAACAGCAAGGACGGGGAGGGGGGTGTGTGCAGGATGAAGCGTTTTTAAATACTGTATGGAGTAAGGAAGAATGGACTAGGTGGAAAGGACCGTTACAACGGAAAATTAGCAAGCCTGTGTCTAAGGTGGATCAATCACTTATATCACGTGGCCCCAGTCAATAGGAGCCTGAATAAGTGTTAGCATTGACCTTAATCAACTGACAACCGGTACTCAGAAGTCAGAAATGCTGGACTCTTCTAAAGGAAGAGGAAGCTAAGTGAAACTTTGGGTGAGATTAATAAACATGAATGAGCATGCCCTTTGAAAAAGAGAGAGTGTGTAAGTGTGTGTGTGTGTGAGAGTGTGTGTGAGTGTGTGTGTGTGGTGGGGGTATTCCCTGGCAGTCCAATGGGTTGGGACTTTGCACTTTCACTTCAGGGGCCCATGGCAAAAAAAAAAAAAAAAACAAAGAGAGAGAGAGTATGGGTGAAGAAAATAAAACAGAACAATAATACATATATACACATACATATACAAATATATACATATAGACTCAAACAGATATGCATACACATATATTCATTTATCTGAAAAACCATATAGTATTGTGCTGAATTGGAATTTGGAATGAACTATCTCTTGAATACAAATTACACGGCAAAACTTTTTCATTGTTCCCTAAGACAAAAACCTACACAATGCAATCTCTATACATCTGCAGAATCAAAAATCATTTTCCTCCAAAAATAACTTGCAAAGCATTAAATGTACTGGAATGAGAGTAGACATTAAAACTACTATTTGTTGACACTTTGTGATTTAGGATTGAAGAGAGAAGTTTTCTCCAAATTAATGAGGCAGGCATAATAGAGCAGTGTCAAAATATTGATTTTATTTTATCCTACCTATTATTGGCACTCTTCTATTAAGTTGGAGAAAATATAATTTTTTCATTAGAGTTATCATTTGTTATTATTAACTTATTTGCTATTTATTATGGAAAAGAAATCTTGTGTCACTTTTCAAGATTAATATAGAACAATCACATGGAAAGTCGTGACAGAGACCAAAATAAAATACCAAATGCTTCCCAGACAATTTTTACTATACTGAAATATTTCTTAAGAGGAAAAGGAAGAACTGTTGGTTCAAATTTCATGAAATATATACAAATTTAGATTTACATTTATATACTTGGATAAACTATTATTCCAACTAAAGCTCAGAAATTACAATGATAATATTCATGCTGATATAACTTACTTTATAATAATCAAGTTGATGAGTGGACAATATCTAACATATACTCACATATCTGAACAGATAAAATGGGGGAATACTGTTTACCAAGGTCTGTTCCTTTCTTCTAAAGAATTATTTTTTATAGTACTCTTAAATGTTTTTTCTCTTAATTCATCACAGATTTTTGCTAAGGAAAGGGAAATATCTGAGCAAGTTTTCTGAAAGTGTAATAAAAGTCATGCATTTGTTTCCATAATTTTTCTTTTAAGTCATTTACATTTTAATATTTTACATTGAAGTTGTGATGATGTGAAATACGATATATATGCAGGATGATTTGGAATGTTTACAGTTATTTAATGAAATTTACTTAACCATTTAAAACCAAATGAAGAGAAAAAAAGTTCAGTATCCAAAGAGCCAGGACATACTTCATTTTCCACTAAAAAATTAAACTAAATTAAATTTAAAAGTTACTAGAGTAATCATGTAAGTAATGAATCAAAACACCCAGGCATGTAAATGTGTACTTTCAAGTTCTATAGCATAAAGTCTTCTTTGGACTTACAGGTGATATAAACAATTATCTGGCTTTCGTGCCAAGCTGTCCCTTTCCTGAAAGGGGAACGAGTTCATGACCCCCAGAAATTGCTGGGTGGTGAGAACCTCCTCAAAATCCCAAGACATCTTAATCAAGCACAAACTTGAGTGTCCCCATGGAGACAGAGGCCCCATGGTGGCATTGCCCGTCATTCCGCCTGGTGTTCTGCACACTGCCTGACACGGATGCACACTCAGGAACAAGAGGTGGGAAGGGAGGAAGTGTGTAGCCACTATGGCTGTGCACAGGAGAGACAGGGTGACTCTGAGATGCTGGTGCATACTTGAGCTTTACCCTCTCTCCTCTGAGACTAAATAAACAAGTCTAACCAAACTAAGTATAGCAGAACCGTGCAGTCAGGGGGACACCCCTAGAGTTAGGATTTGGGCAGAGAGGAGCCAGGCATCACAGAAGCACTTGTGAATCTCAATAGATCCTAAAATCTGAGAGAGCTTACAAGATTTTTATCTTTGCAACTAACTTCATATTCACTATGTGCCTGGCACAGAGTAGATGTTCAGTGGATATTTGTGGAATGAATGAATTACATTGGGAAAAGAAGGGATGGATGGAAGGAGAGAAGGGCCACTTGGAAGGAAAATATTGACTTTGGATGGCAGAGAAGGCCACAGCCGCCAGCAGACACCCCCCAACAGAAGTGCCCTCAACAGGCCATGCCCATAGCAGACTGAGGGAGCAGCCTCAGCTAGACAATATCTCCTCGGTGCAAAAAAAGACAACTGCAATGTCCTTTGGGGAGCAGTCCACAATCAGCTCCAACCACCCTGGCCTTCTTTCTTCTCACCACTGAGATCCTTCCAGCCTCAGGGCTTCGGCACATGCTGTTCCCTTGCCTGGGAGTTTTCCCTACCCGTTGCTTTACTGGCTCCTTCTCACCTTTAGACCACCAAGAACAGCATGGACCAACTCGTTGAAGAGGGGCTTCCCCATAGCCCTCTGTCCTCTTCCTTCAGAATCTTCATGATCAAAGTGGGCATGACAAATATTATGTCTCTTATGCCTCTCTAGAGCTGCAGGACTTATGGATATTGGGTCCACTGCTGTGTTCTCAGCACCCACACTGTGAGTATCTGTAGGACGGATAAATCCAAGAGAATGAACGTAGAGCACGGCGACACTGCCCCGAGTGGTGCAAAGAAAAGAGTGCGACAGGAAAGCAGCCCTCATCGCTTGCCAAGGGCTCTGCTCCATGGCAGCCTACTCCAACTGAAGAAGAGGTCCGTGAAGTTCAGAAGCCTTGACTCTCCAACGGTTCTGTTCTAGAGAATGCCATCTCCAGAGAAGGTCCAGACCAGCCATCCAGAGCCCAGTCCAAAGGTCACACACAGCCACAGTCACAGAACAAGTCCATGCAGAGAAAGCCCAGCAATGCCATCTACCAGCTACAGGACCTCGGGCAAGTCGTACAACATGGATATACCTCCTGTTCTCCACCAAAAGGCAGTGTTCTAAGAACTAAATTAAACAATATCTTGCACTTTAAAGCCCAAGGTCATCTATGTAATAAGCACTCAATAAATGCTAGATGTATATCTACAAGACCTGATTGTGGTTTCAAATTTCCTACAGGAAGATGGGATCTTGTTTCTTAATATAACATTGCTAGGTACTTTCCAAGGATGACTGGAATGTTGATTTTGTCATCGATTCAGTATCCCCCCCAGTGAGGAAAAGCCACCCAGAATTCCACGCTTTCCCCTGCAGGAAAAAGTAAAGGAGTTATGTTCAACTCCTCACCTCTCTCTTGGGTAACTCATCTAATGCAATGGCCACAAGTTCAACTCATTAATTTTATACTTCATGCACAAGCACTTGGGTCCTTTGAAATCAGCAAGTGATTGTGTGTAAGTATGCAAATCAGGTGAATTTCATGTGTGCTTGTGTGTGTGTGTGTGTCTGTGTGTGTATTTTGGAACCTGGAACCTAAAGCATCATCTTCACTGCCTACACTTGTACTTTGGTTTTGGTATAACACCCTCAAAAGTGATTCTGCTCTGCTTCATACCACTTATCTGCCTAGGACACAAGAATACATTTAATACATATTTTTTAAAAAGATTGAATGAATGAATGAATGAAGAATGAATGAATGACAGTAGTGCCTCCTTGGGGCCTTTGGCTTGGATCCAGGGCGAAGATAAAGAGTAAGGTGCACAATGTTCCTACCAAGATTACTACAAGCAGGGTGTGGTATGGTGTGGTGTGGTATGGTGCATGTGTGTGTGTGTGTGTGTGTGGTTTGGGAACACAGTGCTAACACTTGATGAATTGGAATGAGCATATTTGTTTAGTGAAGACTTAAACCCTACCCCCACTCCATAACCTTCCATAAACTCAGCTGACCCTTTAAAATGCATCTTCTGAAATGTATAGGAAATCATTCAGCTGATACTTATCGATTCCCAGATAAATAACACCAAAGACCAGTCAGGGAAACAAAAGAGGAATGACACCTCACCAGGCTTTGCAAATGATTGATAGCTATTGTGTGGGGTAGGGTTTTCATTCCTAAAATATTTAACAAAATGTACAATACAAGTAATAATATTAGCTGGCCATTTGTAGAATAGCTGGTCTCTGGGCTCATTAATTAATCATTTTCTCTTTTAATTCTGATGACTCAATTCGGGAGGAAAAAAATATTCCAATTCTACTGATGAGAAAACTGAGGCTTAAAGACAGAAAATGCCCTGCTCTCAAAGATCTTGGAAGGAGTGGCACTGGGTATCGAGCCTGGTCCCATCTGACTGGTCCTGAGCTCTTTATTACTGTGTTACACTGCTGAAAAACAAAAACAAAAACGCTTCTAGCTCTTCCTCATTTACAAACTCGATGTTTCCAGCTCAGTGAAATAAACATCTCAATCATGCAATGAAAGAGGGAACACCCCTAAAAAGTAAATAATGCAAAAAACTAACTTATAGATACTGATATATCAAGCAAAACATGTACTGTGTAACCATTGCAAAAAAATTTAATTAGCAAATAAAATGCACACAAAGAATTCCCCCGTAGTTGTTCCTTCTGGAGCAATGATACAGAAAGTAGGAAGGAACATGAAGTTTCTTTGTGTTAATCTAAGGGTTAACAGTTGGCTGATGATAGAAATTAATAAAAAGAGGGCCCCCTGCACTGCTCCCCAGTGCAGCAATGATTTAATTCACTTGCCTTCAAGATGGAGATGGGAAAACACAAGTATCAGTCCATTTAAGCACAGATTGTTATATTAGAATTGTACCTTGAATTCTGCTCAGCCCTGGTTCCTAAAGAAAAAAGTGCTTAGTCCCCAGCCTCCCCAGGTCGCCTAACCCCTTTGCCCGACCTCCACAGGAGGCCAACCTCTAGTAGAAGAGAGTCAAAGAGACAGATTCTAACTCGAAAAGTCTGTCCCAAGGAACGAAGCAGCTGGAAACCACTCCTTCTTTAGATCAATAAACAAATTATTTTATGGAAGGTGGGATTTGGAGATCACACACAAGAATTACACGAATTTTATCAGAACAATATTATCATGCAAAGGGAGAGAAAGTTTTCTGAACAGCAGACCCCAGTTGTCCCCACGATCCACACATGGACCTGGTATTTGTCACCTGAGCAGCCAGGCTCCTGATTCAAGCAGAGCCAGCAGTCCCTGAAAAAACATCTCACAACGGATCTAGCTCCTGTCAACCTTTTGAGACAGGAGGGAAATGTGAGGATCAAGTTGCTGGTATCACTGAGATAAAAGGGCAGTGTGTCAAAACGCAGCCAGTTCTTCCGGGAGGGTTTTGAAAATGGTACGTACTCCAATAATCTGCAATATATTACTTGACCTCACCAGACAGCCATTGCTAAAGAATAAACATGCCAGAAGGCACGGAACGCACATCCCCCCCAAAAGACAAGCATATCACCACTGGTTACATCACAGAAGCATTGTCACGGGAAATGCCAATCAGATGACCAGATCCTGGGTGAGCCCCTCATTTGTCACGCACTTAGAAAGCCACTGTGTCTTCCTCGGGGTGGCAGCAGTTATTAAAGGGGAAACTGCCACCTTATGGGCTTTAATCAATACATTTTCAGATGATGCAAACGTTCGTCTCATCGTGTCTGTACTTCTGCCTCTAAAATATGCTAGAGGAGAATTTTAAATAAGACTAAAATTCAAACGGTCCCCCACCAGACTTCAACGAAAGCTTTTTAAATATAGTTTCAGAAATTCGAGCGCAAAGGGTGAAAACAGCTGAAAAGGAGGAAATGGGGGGGTGGGCGGTGGAGGCTGGGAAGAGGGGAGAATGAAACAAAACAAAAAGCACACAGAAAATAGATATTAAGTTGTCAAATCAATGAGCTCAGAAAAAAACTGCAGACAGGGTGTCTGGCATTTTGCTCAAGAAATGGTGCTTCCAAAGTCCATGAGAGTTCCTGGTGGAGCGGGGCTTCGGATGGCTCAGAGCAGCCCGAGGACTCGAGGAGACCTACTGGCAGTGGGGACCAGCGCAGAGGCCGCCCTCCACCATCGAAGAGGTTTTGCTGCACAGATTAAATCCTTTAATGTCCGCATGTGGCAGCTTTTCCCTCTCCCACATTCCCACACTGCACTTTCCCACCTTTTGAACTCTTCTTGGGCTCTCGGAGCAGGATTGCCACCCACCAGAGCTGACCCTCTTTCAGGTGGAAAATGTTTGTGAATAAAGTTTCTCAGATGCTGCAGGAATCCTACAATGAGTTTAACTGCCAGATCCAGCCCTGTTTCACCAGTGAGATGCTCTCTGCTCGGTACAGATTTAAGGCTGCTGAAATAGCCACTTGGCATCAATAGATTACAACCCCCAGACTGCGAGCCCTGACCGAGGATGCAAAATAATTAAAGCACTTTAACTGTAATTTTGATAAGATTTCCCACCCCCTTCAATAGACTTCATAGAAATAACAGCCTTTCTGAAATAATTTGGAAGGCTTTGCTTGACTCGACTTTAATAGATTTTAATAAAGAATTTTTTAAAAAATTTAAAGAACAAAAAAAATCGTGCCACTTTCTTCTCTAGTCAATAAGAAATAAGTGTTTCCAGATATTTTGAAAGATAAAATTAAATAATCAAGCTATTTAAGAAATTAAATTCCATATATAATATCTATGTGGTCTGTGATCTGTTTGCTTCTCTATAGTTGATACAGTTTAGCTGATATAGTTTCCAAATATTTTCTTCCTCTTGAAAACAAATTTACAACAATGCATATGTTCTCCAAGTAGCAAGTTCTGGTTTACATTTTTAACTTCCATGAGAAAGGCGAGCTACTATGACAGGGAAGGATGACTGCACTCACAGTCCTGAGTACTGAGGAGGGAGGCAGGGGCGCAGACAGGTCAGCGGTGTGAGACCCAGGGCTAATGAGGCTGGCTTCGAACCCTGGCTTGTAGCTGCAACAAGCGGCCACACCTCTCAGTCTGCCCACTGGTGAAACCGAGCCGAGGGATGCCCTTCACTCTGTTGTCAAAAGGTCTCCATAAGACTACAAATCCAAGGTGCTGAGTGCAGGGTCTGGCATAAGGCAGGCACCCCAGAGCAGCCACTGCTGGTGGTTATGTTCTGGCCACCTCTGCACACCTACAGAGAGGCCCCAGACCCTGCCTTCTCAGGTGCCTAGAAACTACAGGCATAAATGTTCCCTGAGAGCCCTACCATCTAGCCCTTCCACAAACCAAAATCTCATCCAAATCTATAGGAATTATTTTGAAACCTCAGACATGCAAGTGAGAACGTCATTGTAATTAAGGCTAGATGGGCATTTCTGTGATTAATCTCAACTTTAGAGGCTCTGTGGGTTGGCTTTCACAACCTAAATAGGGTTACTTCATCCTGCCTATGTGTACGGGTGAATGTGTGTTCGATAAGAACCAACAAAGGCTAAAAGATCGTGAAGGGCTGAGCTGAAAGACTAGCAGAGACAGAGAGAACAGGGTGGGGCGGAGCACAAGAGACAAGCCCACCTCAGTAATCAAAGCTAAACACAGCTCAGGTGATCAGAGCCTTGATAGAAAACTTTCAGGTTAATGTCAGCTCAAGCCTACGGTGATCATCTTTCCTGTGTCAAAATGGCACTTAATTTTCTCACTGTAAAGCTACGGAGTAAGAATAGGTAGGCAGAGGAGGGGGACCCTACAAACGAATTTTCCTTCTTGCATCTCTTAATGTATCTGCATAACTTTCCTGCCACTACCACCCAGAGGCCCCACTTGGAGATCTGTGTCCCTTAAAAGGGGCTGCTGGCTCTGTGTGGATGAGCTTGGTGGGTCAATGATGGAATTCCAGGGGTTCTGTGGTGAGTGTGCCCTCAGAAAGGGCAGCCAGCCGTGGGTCAAGGGAGGTGCTCTGGGCAGGAGTGGGGCTGAGTGTGACAACTCCAGAGGCAGGTTGGATGGGTTCTAATCCTGGATCCTCCGCTCCCCTCTCTCCATGTCTGAGGTTCCCTTCCTGAAATTTGGGACAAATATAGTACCTGCTCATAGGCTGTAAGGATTAAGCAAGTCGAGTGCTTAGAACCCATGAATGCCATGTAGTGAATGCACAGCAATAAGCCACTGGCATTACCCTGCCAGCAGGATGCCCAGCCTCAACTCAGAGTCTGAGAACTGTTGCCTTATACTTCTTGGTTTGCCTGTCACAGTCAGGGAGCCCAGAAACACAGCTCTCACCGGCAGGGCCATTTTCAGGGTATAACTGACATAAAAACAGTCAGAGTCGAGCCCCAGACACCCTCCACCCAGGTATTCCTCTACTGTGGATTGACATTCCCCTTCCTCTCAGACCCCCAGTTCTGCCCCACGTGGTACAGGCCCTGGTATCCCAGGGCACTGGGACACACGTGTCTCCCCACCAGGCTGTGCGCTCCTTGAGGGTCAGGCTTCCCTGTGCCCCTTGAGATGCCCAGGATGGGGCCTGGCACATAAAAGCTGTGGGAAGTGAACTTGATTTCCCCCAGGGGAATGTATGCAGATGTCTGGAGATATGTTTGATTGTCACAACTGGGGAGAGCTACTGGCGTCTAGTGGGTAGAGGTCAGGAATGCTGCTCAACATCCTATAAAACACAGGACAGACTCTACAAGTGGGTAACATCCTTAGTGTCACACTTGAGAAACCCTGGTCTAGAGAAACAATGTTCAGGCCAGCCTGGCAAGTCCCACCAAAGGCCTCACCTGGATCTGGTCTCTTAGGGCAGATAAACCTGACCTCTAGCATGCTCAGAGGCTGTGAAAAGCCAAGCGCTCAATGCCCTCTGTCGGACAACGCAATGGCACCCTACTCCAGTACTCTTGCCTGGAAAATCCCATGGACGGAGGAGCCTGGTGGGCTGCAGTCCATGGGGTCGCTAAGAGTTGGACACGACTGAGCGACTTCACTTTCACTTTTCACTTTCCTGCATTGGAGAAGGAAATGGCAACCCACTCCAGTGTTCTTGCCTGGAGAATCCCAGAGATGGGGGAGCCTGGTGGGCTGCCATCTATGGGGTCGCACAGAGTCGGATACAACTGAAGCGACTTAGCAGCAGCAGCAATGCCCTCTGTAGCAGCAAAAACTCCAGTATAAGAGAACCCAAAGATCTACAATGATTTTTTAAAGTGAAAGCTGCATGGGTAACATTCTCGAGCAGCCAAGAGAGCCCACTAAAACCAGCCCTGCTCTCTGCACAATGATGTAGGAAAGGGGGCCTGCATTCTTTAGGGTCCATCTTCTGATCATACATGTCCCCCTCCACTTTGTGATTCCTTCAGCTCTTTTAGCCCCAGTCCTTCCACTGTGCACAGACACTGATAAACTCACTAATCTACCCTGGGTAATACACTGTGAATAAATAGGAAATCATCTCATAACAGGTGTTTCTAGCAAGAACACCCTCTCCAGCGTGCATGCACACACACACACACACACACATACACACCAGCATCACCACAATCGAGATCCTGGTGGGCCAACTCCCTGGCTTAGCTCAGTTTGATTGCACATAGGACTCTCTAAGTTAGCTTGGCTCTTACCCTCTATGGCATTCAATGCCACCAAGGGTGGCCCAGACAGCCCAGACCTGAACAAGCAACCCTCTCCTTAACAAAAGGCCTCTCTCTCAACAACTCCCAAACAGGTACCACAAGACCAGGTAAAATATACAATGAGCCACACCAGTCAGACCCTCCACCCCCACCTTGCCTGGGACAGCTCCTTTCCCTCCAGCGTCTCTGCTGTCCTGCAATGGCATGTCCAAGAGGGGGCGGCCGGTGTGCATGACAGGCATGGTTCCACTGAGCTACTCGGCTCACAAGCCCCTACTAGCAGATGTGAGTCTCTCCCATGTCAGTGAACTTGCATCTTGCTTTTAGACTCCAAAATCCAACCTTCACAGTCTGGGAGATAGCATCAGGTCACCTGACCGCCGGCAGCCTTCCAGCCCAAATCTATCTCACCTGGAGACAGGGTGAAGCGGGGCTGAGCACTCTCATCTGCTCAGGGTCCTGGCAGAGGTTTGTGGGGGACTCCCAACCTCAGCATGGACAAAAGCTGACCTACAAAAAGCTCACTTCTGTTTTTAAACTTGTGTCAAGTCTCACTTTAAATAATGCTGAGAACAAAATGCAAGCTGATATTTCAGTTTACTTAAAAGGCTTATTAAAAACACTAAATCCAAAGACGTTAAAAAGCTATAATTGTCCTCATTCAAACTGGAAAAATAAATCTATTTGCTTTCTTCTTTTATGATCCTCTTCTTTAAAAAAAAATAAGTTCATCTATATTCTCATGAGCATCATTGCTGTCTTTTTTTCCCCTTCCATTCAAGGCACTTTAAAAACACCTGTGCCATTCACAGCCAACTTTTGAGCAAAAGGCAACCACGTTTGGGAAAGGCTGTTTAACTCTGATTCCCTTATGCCAGAGATAAGTTTCTCTTGCTCAGAAAGGTGAAGTTCAGAGTTCATTTGAATGGGCTCTTGGATTTTATAGGTCTGATCTGGTGGAAATATCTTTGGTTACCTAAGGCAGAGTAGACAACCTAATCTGTCAGCTTTTGGGGGCTCAGCAGGCAATAAATGATTCTACATCTCAGCACTGCCTTCAATATCCAATGGGCAGCTGTGGTTAGTAGGGCTGCACATCCTGGCCACCTCCCTGTCCTCTCTCATAATGGGGGTTACTGGCCTCCGGCTTGGACCAGAGCAGCGTGACTGTCTCTCCTTATTCTGCCCTATGTCTTCCGTGAAGACAGCCCCAGCCAGCAGTTAACTTGCTGAGTTGTGAGATCTCAAGCTTGCTCAGAAGTTAAGCACTCCAGGCACAGAACAAGATGGGTTTTCAGAGCAGTGGTCCAAGAGAATGCAAATTTATTGAAAGCGCATTCTCCAGGTTTTCCATAATTACCATTTATGTCTCCAGGAACTGTTTCCCCGAACCCAGTTTAGGGTGAAAGCATTTTAGAGACTTTCTCTGCAGATGACATATGAGGTACTAACCTTTTTTCATATGCCCAGATGTTAAGTTCATTTTCATCACATTTATGCAAATTTCATTTGAACAGTAAATCAAAAGAAATCTTAAATCATTGTACACTATTTAAAAATCCACACTAAATCCGGTTTACTTGCAGTGATATTAACATAAAGTCACAGTTAAGGGACTGAAGGTAGGAAGCAGATGTCACAATCCCGTTTTCTATGCAATGGCCCCAGAGAGACCTGGGGTCCCAGCCATCCATCAGATCAAAAAAATGCCTCTGCCTGGTCACAACCCAAATCAAGTGTTACCAGCTTAAGGGTATTCTGTAGATTGAAGCCTTCTAAAAGTTTTCCAAACTTTGGGAAAACAGGGGTCCCTCAGTCTAGGGGCCTGTCATCCTTGTTAGTGTCTGGACTCAGGCACTACAAAGTTCAAGTCAGGGTCCCAGTAGTGAGACTTCTGGCAGCTCACTTCTTCCTGGGGGGAGGGGGGGTAGTTAATTCCTAGGGCTCTGTGGGCCTGCATTTGTCAAAGTGCTGGACGGCAGTGCTATCATTACCAAGCAAATCAGCCAGGCGGTTAATGGTGGAATCAGGAGACATTTGCACTCCGCTATCAGAATGACATCATAACTAAAGCAGCCTTCAGCCAGAAGCCTTAGGCTCTCCCCAAGCAGAGGCCGGAGGGTTGCCCGCTGCGCCCCTGCCTCTCCCCAGGCCAAAGCTGAGTCCCCTGCCCCTACTCATCAGGCTGGTGGGCCAAGCTGCCAGCAAATTTCCTAGCAAACAGAAACTAGGGTTACAGTTTTCTCCCAAGAAAATCTACTTTTCCCCAGGTTCTGAACATGTAAATAAATAATACACTATTGTGTTTTTAATAAAATTTGAGATATTATAAAATCACTTATCTGGACAGGCCACGGTTGATATTTTATGAATGTAGCTACATTTTGGCTGTAGAATTTATGGCATTTCCAACAGAATTGTCAGTCTCTCGGTGACTCGGTCTTTAGTAAAGAAGCCCTGCACACTCTCCTTCGAGCACTAGAAATAAATGATGCTGGAGAAATTGGAGTGGGGGGGGAGGGAAGGAGCTAAGGGAGAAGCCCTTCTTGCTCTTGTTGTGCTTGCTTTCCTTTCTTTTTAAAGCACAGCCGATCACACACACACACACACACACACACACACACAGAGCCAGAGACACAAACCTTAGAATAATGGGGGAGGCATTTGGCGACGAGCTGCAGACGCGGCGCGGCGCGACTAGCAGCCGGCCCGGCTCGCTCTCTGGCTCGCAGCTCTACCCTCCACCGCGGCGGGGACCGACTACCCGCCAGGACCCGAGATGCCCAACTCCACCGCGTCCCAATGATCGCCTACCGATTCTCGCTACAGGTACACGCCTGGCCCAAACACCTCACCTGACCCGAAAACTCGGGAGACAGAGGGGGGAAAAGTTGTGCAAGCTGCTAGCCGGGAGCGCCGGAGCCGGCGGCTGCAGTCCTCCAGCCAGCGAGCAGCCCTCCGCCGAGGCCCGCCCGGCAGCGCACGGCGCCGGGGCACCTCGCTCGCCTGCTTTGCGCGCTAACCTCGGGGCGCACCGAGGCCACGGCAGGGCACTTACTTGGCACTCGCTTTTGAGCCTGCAGGTCGTCGCAATTTTCACTTGGGTTTTCAAACAAGTTTCAGAGAGGGAGAATGAGGGGAAAGGAAAAAAAGAAAGGGAAAAAAAAAAAGAAAGATCCAATTATGCAAATAGGCTCCGGACTGGGAGGCGCGCGTCGAGTCTGACGCCGCTACTGTACGAGTTCTCGGAGCAGCCCCGGGCCGGGCAGATTTATGGGGGCGCGTCACGGCTACGCCAGGTCCCGCCGCCGGAGCATCTCGAAGTTAATTAAAGCGGTAATGTCCACTTTCCCGGCGACCCTCCGTGCGCGGGTTTACTGTTTCACCGTCCAACCCGACCCCGGCGGGGGCGGGGACGCTCTCCCCGCGCCTCTCTTCCTTCCCTCTTCTTGCTCCCCCTCTTTTTCCTCTTTCGTCTCTTTAAGTCGCCTGCCTTCCACTCAGTGAACAATGAACAAAGATGTGAGTGATGGGAAAAGATCGCCCCCTCCCAACCCCAGCAGTGAGCAAAGCCGGTCTCAAAGTAAAAATCCAGTTGCTAATATCAAACTGGAAAAGAAAACAGCGCGTTCCCAGTCTAACCTCCCCCCCCCCATACACACACACACATACACACACACGCACGCACGCACGCTCACCCCACCCCAAGTTCACCTAAGCCCTGGTTGGGGCGGGGGCGCAAGGCCAGGGCTCCAGGGGCTGCCCAACGCGCCCGGGACACCGGGGACAACGGACACTGGCGGTGGAGAGCATTCCGGCCCAGCCTGCTTCTCGCGCCCCTCCCCGCCTGTCCTCCCCCCAACCCCCTCCCTGAGTCTACACCGGCCAGCCCGGCCCCGCGGCCCGCTCGGGCTGCCCGGCGGCCGGATGCGCTCAGCAAACGCGGCCCCTGTCGGTTTTCTGCTAAACTGCACAGCGGCGGCGGCTGCCGGGAGAAGGCGCAGGAGCAGCCGAGGCCGGCACCGCGCGCGCACTCACCCCGCCCGGCCCACTGCCCCTACCAGCGACCGGCCGGCCGCCCGCTCCCACCCGCACGCACTCTTGCGCGCCCACCAGCGCCCGCGGGCTCCCCGACCCGCAGGCCAGGACGCCGCGCAGCCGCCGTATTTTCTGCTAAAGTGAAAACGAAGGCGGCTGACAAATCACGTCTCCTGTGAGGCACTCGTTAGACATAACAATATCCGGCAAACAAAACCCAGCCGTGGCTGCGACCGGCGCGCGGGGCTGGGACCCCGCCCTGCCCCTCCTCGCCCCCGCTCTTTGCTCAGGCCTGCGCGGTCCCCAGCCCACCCCCAATCGATCGTCCGACCTTCCACCTAACTCGAGGGTTGTGTGCACGTTTGCCGAGAGGCGGACATAGGAACGTTCACAATACAGAAGTGTGAAAAGGAGGGGAGACAACTTTCCACCTGTCCCCAAAGAAAGCCCTGCAGGAGTTTTCTCAGAAGAGTGGGCTGGGGACAGATCTCTGCCCCCGAATCCCCTTTTCATTCTTTTTCCTAACTTCCCAGCGCCTGCGTTTCCACCTTCCACTTCACACACATCCATCTATATACAGATATCTATATTTTAAATTATTTGCAAAACTGCAACAGATGGGCGCGTCGAGATCTGGACACTTTCCTACTCATCATCAAAGAAAAGCTCCCCCCCCCCTTTTTTTTGCCTAAAATACATCCTGGTCCCGCCTACGACTGTTTTCCTCAATTCTTCATCTTCAAAAAATGTCTTGAAGCAAACAGAAAGGTTTATCAGCAAAGATCATTCTCCTCCCAGTCATACATCTGGCCTGGGGATTCCGTTCCCCCAAATTGCGCTCTTCCCAGACGCCCCCAACCCTCCGTCTCCCCGCCTTCCTAAGCCCCCACGCCCGTACTCCCCCACTCTGATTGGCCTCATTTCTCCAGCTCCGGGCTGGCCGGTTCAGCTCCCTCCATAACCTGTTACTTATTTATTTCTTTATTTTTATTTTTGGCCCCAGGATTGGCCCCCCGGGCCTGGGATAGGCTGGGGCAGGTGCTGCGGTCACCACCTGCGCTGGCAGGCGCCACGGCCTTTCCTGGGGTCGCGAGTTCGGACCCTGACACCCCGGCCCTACCAAGCCCCCGGCCTTGGCCTCGCCCGACTCCCCGGGTACAGGAGGCCAATGAAAACACAAAATGGCAGGTCTCAGCGGCCCTTGGCGCCCGCGAGTTTGACACACTGTAAGCATCGGCTAACTTTGATTAAAAAAAAAAAAATTACAAATTACCCTTTCTACCCCCCGGCGGCGGGGCCGGAATCCCGCAGCGAGGCGCGAAGGAAGAAAGGGAGCGAGGGGCGCACAATTCTCAGGCAAAGGAGAAAATGGGGAAAGTCACTTGAGCAGAAGTTTCCGCGGCTCCGGGCTCCCAGTCTCCACAGACTCCCCCCACCCCCCAGACCCTTTTGAAAGTTTCCCGGGGCCGAGAGCGGCTCGCGGGCCGCGCGCGGCTGGGGGGCGCGGGCTGGGCCCGGAGCGGGGCGCGGGGTCCCGCTGGCGCGCCCGGCGCGAGGCCCGGCGGCTCCTTTTCAAAGTAACGGTCCCGGGACCGCGGCGGGGGAGGCGGCGGCCCAGGCGCGGGTCCCGCTCGCCGCCGAAGTTCTCTAGCGCCCTTCGATGCCCGGCCGCCGCCGCTTTCTCGGTTTCTTCCTCTTTTTTTCCCCCCGCTGACAGCTTCTCTCGCCAACGTCACAGCCACGGATATTTAATTAGACCATATTTTTTAATCGCGGTGGGGCGAGAAGGAACCCGGCGGCAGGCCTCGCGGAGATGGGGAGGGGGAGGGGACGGGGGGGGGGCCGCGCCAAGAGTCCAAACTCACTTTGCCACCTCCCGGACGCCAGGGCCATCCCCCACCCCGCCGCGCCCCCCCCGGGCCCCCACCCCCACCGCGCCGCGCCCCAAGACCCCCCCACCTTTGTTTTCCTTACCTTAAACACTGAAACGCGGGCGTCGGGAGCAAACTCGGGCACGTAAACGGAGCGTTGTAAAAGATTGTGTTCAATGAATAATGAAACATGTCCACATGATTGACTTGATCATTTTCCGGGGCTGAGGGGGGACGGGCGCCCTGCTCGCGCGCCTCGCTCGCCCACTCGGCAGAGCCCTGCGAACTGTTCCCAGTCCAGCCGGGGCAGGGCGGGCTCGATTTTCGTCTGCCTCTTTTCAGAATCGCCCCGTTCATTGATACTCATCACCCAGCCCCAGCAGACATCCCCATCCCCGGCTCGGCCTCCCCCTATCTGGTAGGTGAAATGCATTGTACCATTAAAAACGCTCTCCATTGTCGCCCTGGCATAATTCACAGCAACTAGATAGGTCTTGCGGCATTTAGCTTTGATGAGCCAGAGACTGAACCCTTGATATAATAATCTACAAAGAATGGTGTGTGATCGTCCATTTTTTCTCTCTGTCTAGCAACTAAGAAACCATTTAACACAGCGCAGCTTGCTTCTGACCTTGAGCTCATGTAAACACACTTATTAAAATCTATCTATTCTCCAAGAGCTACATTCTGATTGTCAGACTCGTTACTGAGACATATATCAGCCCCTTCGCTTGTCACTACTTTGCATTCCTGCCTTTGACTAAAGAATTTTTTATCCAGCCGAGAGGGAGAGAGAGATTGCCACGGAGGGAGAGAAGAGAGAGACGGAAAGGGGGAGAGGAAAAAGCGTAATTCTTACCTGCTCCTGAAACTATTTAAAGTCTGTTTCTTTTCTGGGGGAAAAAAAAAAAAAACTCCCGGGTGAATCTCGGTGGACAGCGGGACGCGGAGAATCAGTCACAGCCCGGGCGTTTAAGGGAGTCATCAGCGATCAAATGACGTTGATCCGCGCTGTAACCTTGTGGCGTATTTAATGTAAATAAGGCAGTTATGTTGCCAATCGCCGCGATACAAACACGGAGAGGTCGTCAGCCTCGCCTCCCGCGCCTGCCATTAGAGGCGACTTTATTTACAGACACTATTTAGGAGATCATGATAATTCTAAAACAATACTAGTGCCAAATGATTATGAAAATATGATTTTAATTAATCACGTAGTAGGCAAGGAAATTAGCATACGGTAATTAAACTTCGAGAAAAACGTCACGCAGGTTCTCTGCCTTATGGGTCCAGAATAATCATCACGCGGTGGGCTCCAGGACTTAATTATCAAACAAAATAACTTTTTTAAGGCAACTTTGCAAATGCTGGTCCTTAAGGCAAACGCTTTGGTAAATAGTATAAGGCGAGGTAACAAGGTAGAGATGTGAGTGATGCTTGAGGTTGGGTTTCTGTGAAGCAAGGAAGAGGGGGAAGAAGGGGGGAAAAAGCTGAATAATGCAATTATGGATTCTCTGTCCTAGAGTTGACAAAAGCTGGTGCCTCAAAAGCCTCTTTGTTATGGGATTATATAATGATCCTGGTGTCATTATGGGAAAAAAAAAGATTCAGTAATAATAATAAAAGAAGTATCCAGATACACCAATGAGGAGCTTGTTTTAAAGAAAAGGCTCGCATGTGACATTGGGGCATGTTAATAGCAGAAACACAGGATCCAAAAGAGTTGACAAAGAAGGAGAAAGGGAGGGAGAGAGAGGGGAAAAGAGAGAGAAGGAGGGGGGGAGGAGAGAGAGACTGAAGAGAGGCCTGTGTTGTGCATGATTAAGAAATGATGGAGACTGATTGATTATTCAAAACGTCAAGCCACAGGGACACTTAAAACATTGATTCAGGTAAGACTTGTTCCAGCCTGCCCAGACTGAGTTTCCCTTAGATGACTGGAGGGTTTAAACCAGGGCACCACAATACATAAAAAGCAAAAATACATAAAAAGCACGACACAGCCTCCCCATTGCCAACCCCTTCCTAGAGGAGGGACCACTTAGTTGCAAATAACCCGTCCAACAGTGGGGTGAGATGAAGAAAACTTCACACTGGAAGACCAGCCTGGCAGTGGGCAAGAACTGGGATCTCAGGTAACAGGCAGAGACCCAGCATCCCAGGGCACCTGGCCATTGCACCTCTCTGCGGGTGATCCCCCCAGACAGGGGCTCCGTGGCTGGGCACCCAGTCTGGTCTGTGCTGCACCGCCCTTGGACTCTGCCTTGAGAACCCAGCACATCCTCCTCTCTCTCCCTCTCTCTCTCCAGGACTTTGGGGACCCGGAGAATCGGAGTTCCCCCAAACAAGCTAATCCTATGAGATTATTGAAGTCCACTCTTACCTCTCATCTCTCTGCAGTGGTGGTTTTTTATAAAATCCCCTGCCTACCCCAAAAAAGTTTAGGAATTCAATCTGCATTTTACAATCTGATGTGTCTGAAATTCTCTTTGAACAAATTCCAAAATACAAGGGTTTTTTTTTTCCTCTTGTATAGAAATTAGCATCGCAATCACATCAATGATATCACTATCTCTATGGGAATGATAGCTGGAGCAGTGGGGTGTTCTTTATTTCAATTCTTCGTGGATCAACTGATTATACTCTGTCGTCTTTTGAACCTGTTATTGTAAGTCAAGTGATTCTTTATAAGTGACAGCTCGGACAAAGAGGCGAGCAGGGCCGAGCAGGTCGAAAGGAAGTGGCCATATGGACTTGGAGAAAAGGCACTTTCTCCCCCCAAGAGAATGGGGGTGGCAGTCGCCTTTTAACCCTCCAGCCGCCAGCACGGCCTGAGCCATGGGAAGCAGGGAGTCAGGCCGTGCATCCTGGCACCGTACTGGGGCTCTCCGGGGTGCCCAGCTCGGTGAGGTCCGGATCGTGGCCGCCAGATCCGGGGTGCCCCTTCCAGACCAGGAAGCCAGAGGCGCCCGCGGCCCTTAGAATCCGTGCATTTCTGGAGCACTGCGCTCCAGGCGGCCTATGGGACCTCAACTGGTGCGCACGGAGGCCACCGGGGTTTGCAGCCCAACGGGCCAGAACAGGCAGGGCAGAGATTGCCCACCACCCGGAGGCCGCCGCGCAGCACCTCCTGAGCCCCACGGAGGGTTCGAGCCGGTGCTCGCCGGCGCCCCCTGTCGGCGCCCGCGCTCTCTGCGTTCCTCGAGGACTCGCCGGCTGCCTTGGCCAAGCCCTGGCTGACTCAGGCAGCCAGCGCTTGCTGTGGGCGCGCGTCAAGGTGAGGGTTGAGGGACTCCGGGCAATGGACAGAGGCCTGTTGTCCTCCAGAGACCGGGATGTGAAGGCTACCTCCGTCCGACTAAAGCACAGAAGTTCACTCATCGATTCGCCCTACCCTATGTGTTTGGTGGCCACTTTCGCAATCTGTGGGGCTCCTTTTTAGCTTGTTGGGGATTTTTCACCCTCCTTACCCTTCTTCCCTGGCTCTGGTCCTGCCCCAGCAAGCCTTTCCTCACTGACTTCCTCGCCTCCTCCTCTTCAAGCTCTGGAGTATTTCTCACTGCTCCCAGCCAGGGCTGGAATCCTGAGGCTAGACTTGAAGCAGAGATGCCCAGAGGCTCACCCAATGCTTGCATCAAGGACTCCTGCACTCCCCAATCCTCACAGCACTCTGCAGAGACAACCCCTCTACCACCCCTGCTTTGACCTGGGCTTGCCACTCCTGCAGTGTCTTCTTCAGGGAGGGTTGTCAGCCTTTTGATTTCTTGAGGCTGATGAAAGTCATTGGGAGCCTGGCCTGGTGAATTAGGTGGATAGTGGCTGGGGTTAAAAATTGTGGTGGTGAGATGAGTTCTCTGCTGACTCTCAGGCCAGCTCAGAAGCAAGGTCTGGAGGAGCCGCACCATATGTGAGCCATATCAGCACCTCACCGCAAGCACCTGGCCTCTCAGAGTACCCCCTCTGGAAGTAATACTTCTCAAGCCAATAGATGGGTTCTGACCTCTTTCATTAGATTCTCAAAAGTGACTGCTGCTGCTGCTAAGTCGCTTCAGTCGTGTCCGACTCTGTGCGACCCCATAGACGGCAGCCCACCAGGCTCCCCCATCTCTGGGATTCTCTAGGCAAGAACACTGGAGTGGGTTGCCATTTCCTTCTCCAATGCAGGAAAGTGAAAAGTGAAAGTGAAGTCGCTCAGTCGTATCTGACTCTTAGTGACCCCATGGACTGCAGCCCACCAGGCTCCTCCATCCATGGGATTTTCCAGGCAGGAGTACTGGAGGGGGTGCCATCGCCTTACAGTGATTCATAAAATGTTACTCAGCCACTAGTTTCAAGTTGCATTTCCTGTAACAACAGCAGTGGTTTTTGTTTCCATATTTACATATCTTCTTTTCCCCTCACTCTCCTCTGAGCCTCATAGCTCTCTGCTTCCCCCATAGTATCAACAGGTTAAAAACTAGCCATTGAGGTGGCCATGGCTTGTGACCGAAAGACTGATGCACAGGGGAAAGCATCCAAAGAGGGCTGCTTGGGCTCTGGAGTGAAAGCATAAGCCAGAACACTCATGAATAGAGGGGCCAAGTCCCTCCACCCCACACCTCACTTTCTCCACTGTATAAAGATAACCTCCAACATCTGTAAAGCCCATGATCACAGAGAATCAATACTCTAAGAAAATGGTAGACTCCTTCAGGTCCACCTTTCTCAAGCAGAAGAAAGATGCTAAGAGATCTGCAGACATCCATGTGTTCAGTGGGAGTTGGTCTGATGCCTTCTAGGTCTCATTTGGATTCCCATGGAGAGTCCCTACTTCTTAACTTCAGTGCTCAGAAGGCCTTCACCTCAGTAGTCCTCTCCTTCATTTAGGGAGGTCTCCTTGACCTCCCAATAACATCCAGGGAAATTCCCTTCCCCTGGCTAAAGCGTTTTGATGCTACTAAGCCAGGGTGTCTCTCTCCGTGGGAGCTATGGAGCAGCCTTCTCAGTGATGACACCTCAGGAATCATGAGCCTTCAAAGACTTCCCTGAGAGCAGGGTTCAGAGGGGGGCCCTTACAGATTGGAAGAGGTGAACCCTGAACAAGAAGAAGTTGGGGAGACTCTGACCCGCAAGGCTATTCTGCCTTAACTATTGATTCCTGGCCACAGAAACCCTGCACAAAGGTCAGTCAGGCCACTCTTTACCTTCTCCGGCATCCCCTTTTAAGCGTACCCTTTAAAGACCCAAAGTGTTGCTCTAGGCCACACATCTCTTCTGGCTTCTCCAGAGAGGAAAGAAGCCAACACAGGAACATTTATTTGTCCCGGCAAAACAGCACTTTCTTCCAGTGGCAGCACCTACCTTGTTTTCCCACCTTGAGGGCATCTGGGTGGAGGACCTGCCTCAGGTCCCAACCAATCAGTGCATCATATCTCTCTGGGCTCTGTGATTGGTTCAGGAATAGCCATGTGACCTAAGCTGGTCCATCCAGAATGAATCTTGGATTAAAAAAAAAAAACAACAATTAGGTGCCAGTGGAGAAGTTGAACGTTGTAGCATGTGGTCTCCAATCCCACACCAAGAGAAGAGAGATGGAGCGCTTGTAGAGGCCACCAAGAGAAGCTGGAGAATGGTGCCAACACAGCAGATAGCAGAAGAGAAACAGAGAAGTGGTCCTGCTTACATTTAAGCCCCAAATCCAGCCGCACCTGAAGCCAGCTCCACCTCTGCACCTTTCTGTTTTGTGAGCTGATAAATTTCCTTTGTTAAGTTAATTCAGTTTGCTTTGGCTCTTCTGTCACTTGCCACAGAATGAAGCCTGATACACTTAGCAGCTGATGAAAACAAGGAACCCTTGGGCCAGGGACCAGAGTGCTCAGAAACAACGCTGGAGCAAGGGGCGAAAAGCAAAAGTGGGATTCCTGATCCTCTTCCCAGAAAAAAAGAGCACCCAGAGAAACTGCCAGAATTCTCTTAAAACTACAGGTGTGCCTTGCTTCATAATAGCTCTGTTCCAGAAAAGAGGTTCGTAAATTGAATTTTTGTAAATTGAATCTGGGAGATTCAACCAGCACTGGAAGAGCTGGTTATTTAAGGTGTCTCAACAGATGTCTTTTATGAAGTGAGTGGTCATGTCCTTAAATAACAATGGTAATTTATTTATAATTGTAATTTTCCTACCTCAGGCATATATTTTAAAGCAGGACCAACCTGGACATCTTCATGGTGTCTTTGTATAAATTAATCAAAGGCCAGGAAAATTCGCTGAGCCCTGTTAGATACAATTACAGCTCTGCATTCCTGCTCCTTTGCAAAACTGTGGAGCTGGAAATTTCTGGGTAGATACTAGAGCAACAACCTTGGGCCCTGCAGTTATCTACAAAAGCTACCATCAATTCTCAGTTAGGTTTCAGAGGGGAAAGACATAAAGCTATTGGGCTTTCTGGCCAGAATATGGCCTGTGCTGTGTTTGCTAGAGTGGGGGGAGTCCACTAAGTAGCCCATAATCTCTAAACCTGGGCGGCTTTGAGGCTACAAGTTAAACAAAGTATCAGTTTATGAAATGAAACTACTGGTGGCGATTCAAGAGCTACTTTTCGTAAGATATGATGTCGATGACCAGAGTGCTCCCCATCTATGCTGTGAACGTGTCCACCAGTGCGGCACACAGCCATGACCTGACCCCTGCTTTTCCCAAGTTCCAATGATTAGCCCCGATTTTACCTTAGGAAGAGGTACATACTCTTTTTTTGCCCCTAGAAACAAACAGGACCAAATATTGGGAAAATACAGTTTTCCAGAAAATGTATAGCTAGTGTTTGACTCAGAGATGTGACCTGGTCCGTAGGTCATACAGAGTTATCACAAATGATCCTCAAGTTTACCCTGAGTAAATACTGAGCCTTATCACCACCAGTTGCAAGGAAGCAACTGGAAAACAAATGAGAAAGACCAAATTCAGGCAAAAAGCAAGTCCCTTGACTCTGGCCAGTATTCAGAGCCCTCATAAGCCTTCTCTGAACATGTCAAGGGCACAGACCACAGAGCTCAGGGTGGGCAGTGATCCAGGCAGGTGGAGGGGGTGCCAGTAGGAGGTTAGGCCTGAGAAGCAACATTACTCTGGAGACTTCATTTTTAAATCCTGATCCAGAGGGCTGAGTTGAATCGTATGGATCTTGGAGAATCATAAGAGGAAGATATGAAAGTGGATGGGAATGTGCTGAGGGTCAGATGTGTGCTGATGGTGCCAGGCTCCAGGAGAAAAAGGAAGTGGAATCAGATGGTGTGTCACCAAGGAAATAGGAGGACTAGCTCAGAGAGCCTGCTTGAATCTCTAGAGAGTCTCTGACAGGCTATGTCTACACTTACACCCAAGATTCTTGAGTGCTTCTGAGTGCTCTAGAATCCCATGAGGGCTCCAGAATCCTCAAGAGTGTTTTGCAGCCTGTTCATGGGAAGGTCATCTGGTAGAGTAGAAACTGGGGGGCTAACATGAAGAGTTGACCCATTGGAAAAGACTCTGATGCTGGGAGGGAGTGGGGGCAGGAGGAGAAGGGGACGACAGAGGATGAGATGGCTGGATGGCATCACTGACTCGATGGACGTGGGTCTGGGTGAACTCTGGGAGTTGGTGATGGACAGGGAGGCCTGGCGTGCTGCAATTCAGGGGATCGCAAAGAGTTGGACATGACTGAGCTACTGAACTGAACTGAACTGAACATGAAGAGTATGAGAAGGCAAGTATGAAACCACACTAGTAACAGGACAAACCTGTTCATTGGAGTGAACATTTGAGACAGTTATGTCCACTGCAGCTTATCCAGCCCGCCTCTGGCTCTAAGGGTCCCAATATGGGGCCCTCCCACGGCTGTAAATATTTGTGGGAGGGCCCTCCCTACCCAGGGCTTCAAGCTTCAAGAGGGCAGAACTCAAGCCTGCTTCACTGTTAGACCCCAGGCCTAGCCCAGCCCCTGGCAATATGAGGCATGTGGAGAGTGCTGATGAAACAAATGAAGAAATTAATTCTCAAACACAAATAGTTCACAGTATGTTCAGGTACTGTTTTAACTTTTATTGACTCCTTGAATGAATGAATGAAAGCATGGCTTAAAATATGTTGCCTTCACTAGAAGTTGGTTGCAACTTTCAAGAATTAATAGTTATTTTCCTGATAGAATGTAACCCTCAATACACATTGAAGACTAATTAGAAAACAGAAATCTATGAAGAAGACAATTATATCCCTCAATCTCACACTGCCGGCCTTTTGTGCTTTTCCTTCCAAGCATTTTTCTGCACATTTCTAGTTTATACAAACTTTGAATCATTCTGTATAAAAATTGTGTGTCTTGCTTTTATTCTCTAACCTTGTAGCACAAGGTATTTCCCCACATCTTTAAATATCCTTTGAAAACATGATTTTATGGCTACATAATGTTCCATCAAATGGATGCAACAAAATTTATTTAAACAATCTCTTATTTTGGAACATCTAAACTGTTTCTAATTTTTTGTTCTCTCAAAAGAAACCTTTGTTTGCCTCTCTGTTCAGTTTCTTAGTATCAGTCATTGGAGGAGAAGTTACTGGGTCAGTGGGTATGGAGGGTTTTGAGGCTCCTCGTGACATTGCTGCTGCTGCTCCTGTCACGTCAGTCGTGTCCGACTCTGTGCGACCCCATAGACGGAAGCCCACCAGGCTCCTCTGTCCTTGGGATTCTCCAGGCAAGAACACTTCCAACTCTCTTTCCAGAAAGGCCCCACCCCAACATGTACTTCCCCACTCATGTCTCTTCCTGCCTTTTAGGGGTCAGGGAAGGGGGAGAACTTTAGGACTCATTTTACAAACTCATAAAAGAATATTAACCCTTAGGCAGATACATTTGTTGCGAATAGTTTGGCCTTCTAATTCTGATGGTGGTGTGAAATTTTCAGCAGGTTCCAATTACCCCCAGACTTACCTCTCAGCTTTAGAACCCTTGATATGTCCCTCAGTCCCCATCAGGGGACAAGTAGGACCTTCTGGGCTTCAACTGAAACATTGTATCCCTTGGTTTTCATTTTCATATGGGCTGTGTCCAGTGCGGGGACCTATCCAGCCAGTATTAGTGAGATGTCATTGCAGGAGCCTGGTCCAACCTTCCTTCCAGCTGCCCACTCAGAAACTGTCTCCAGACCCTCTCTCTCCTTGCTCACTCCAGGGCCGTCTTGCCACTGGGAATGATTTTACTGTTGCTCCAAAGGAGAAACGGGGAGGAATTTCCTAGAGTGGCTAAGCATAGGCTGTATGGCCAGACCACCTGGATTCAGATCCCACCTCTGCAACCTTAGAGCTGTGTGACCTTAGGATATTTACTTAATTCCTCTGAGCCTTGACCTCCAGTCCAAATAATGAGCTCCTGTCTCCTGGGCTCCTTTGGAGAACTCAGGGAGTTAACCCTTAGTGCAGTGCCTGCTACAAAGTAAGCACTGACTTACACCTGCCAATGATATGTAAATATCTTGTATGCGCTTTTTCATCAAAAAAGAATAAAACAATGTCCCACACTCGTTTCTCCAGTGGCTCAGCGCTCTGGAGACCTCTCAGTGGTGTTCACTTCCAATGTGTCCTGGGAGCCCTGAACTTGCTCCACCCCTCAAGGCAGGCCACCTATAAGAGGTCCTTTCTGCAGAGGGCATCCACTCTTAACAGGAAAAGAGACGCCCACCCACAGCGTCCAGGGTGCGTCCTGTCAGTAAAAAATTTAGAATATCAGATCTGAGTTTGTGGTCCAGAATGGCCACACTCCAACCTCACCCCGTCTTCCTGAAACTCCCCAGCCTTGTCACAGACGTATCTGCAGAGCAGGCTGGGGGAGAAGTCACAGTCTCTTGTCTGGGAGGCATTTGCAGGTCACACGTTTATAAAAAGGGAACTGATTTTGAGGCCACATTGAATTTGGGTTCACTCTTGCCCTTTGCCTCTGTTCTCTAGTATCTGTGGAATTCTTGACAGGCCATGGCTGAATATTTTATGAATTACTTATTCATCTTTTTACAAGTGCAGCAGTGCGTTGACCTTCCTGATGATGACTGGTGGAAACACAGTTGCTAGTATAAGAAAGTCCCGTTTCCAGCAGTACTAACCAGTGCAGTCACTAGCATAGCTAGAAGTTAACAAGACAATCAGGTTATGACTGCATCCCCCTGAATACCCCGAGCCCTGCCATGCCTCCCCCACAAGCACCAGTTCTCGGCTAGAGCTGTGATGGCGGCATTAGGAATCCTCCGGAGTGAGGCACATCCAGACACCCCATGAAGTCAGATGCATCTTTCCCCACTTTATTAAGCTATAACTGACATGTAACATTGCATAAGTTTAAGATGGTTTGATATATGTTGTTCTGGTTGTTCAGTCGCTAAGTCTTGTCCAACACCCTGTGACCCCATGGACTGCAGCATGCCAGGCTCCCCTGTCCTTCACCATCTCCCAGAGCTTGCTCAGACTCATGTCCACTGAGTCAGTGATGCCATCCAACCCTCTCCTTCTGCCCTCAATCATTCATCCTTCCCAGCATCAGGGACTTTTCCAATGAGCCAGCTCTTCACATCAGGTGGCCAAAGTATTGGTCCTTCAGCATCAGTCCTTCCAATGAATATTCAGAGTTGATTTCCTTTAGGATTGACTGGTTTGATCTCCTTGCAGTTCAAGGGACTCTCAAGAGTCTTCTACAACACCAGTCTTCAAAAGCATAAATTCTTTGGCACTCAGCCTTTTTTATGGTCCAACTCTCACATCCATACATGACTACTGGAAAAACCATAGCTTTGACTATATGGACCTTTGTTGGCAAAGTAATGTCTCTGCTTTTTAGTACATGCTCTAGGTTTGTCATAGCTTTACTTCCAAGGAGCAAGTGTCTTTTAATTTCATGGCTACAGTCACTGTCCTCAGTGATTTTGGAGCCCAAGAAAATAAAGTCAAGTATACAACACAGTCCTCTTAATTACAGTCACCAGGCTATACATTAGACCCTTGGAACTTATTTTTCAGATGCCACTTTGGGAGCCAAGTCATCTCACGCTGACACCAGGAGATTTTTCTGTTCTAACTGTCTGCCTGGCCTTTGTGGTGATTGCTATCAGAAGGTAAGAGTTTTCTAGGTAATTCACATTGCAGTTTTCACCACTTACAAGTGCAAGGCCTGATAAGAAACACCCCATAAAAGGAGGGGGAATAAATCTCCCACTGTGCCCCGCAAGGGAAGTATAGTGGCCACAGCTACAGAGCTGCACACCCAGACAGACCCACAAAAAGGATACAGTGTTGACCGGATGGATACTGTGTCTGGCTTTCCCACCACCCTCCAGAATGTGTTCTGTTTCTTTACAAAATGAAACAGGTCAGGACTGACATTCTGGAAGCTAACCCATAGAGAAAAATATATTTTTAAAGTTATCTCTTGAAGATCAATTTTGTACCTGTGAGACTTGAAGTAAGTCACAATTCAGGAGTTTAAAGATGAAACTAATGACATGAGTCCTGAACATTGTAAGTGTGGTCTCTGGCCTGTGAGAGGCTGCTTTAGGGACCGAGGGGCCATATGGGTGAGAGGGGCAACGTCAGGACCAGACATAGTGAAGGTGGGGTTTGCAGGAGGTTCTCTCAGGAGTAGATCGGGGCAAGAGGCAGAGCCCATGTGGCAGGCCCTGTGCAGACAAGGGGAGCCCGTGAGTCAGGCTGGGGGCTTTCACGAGCGCAGCCTCCAGATGCTGGGGTCTGCTGCCCACCTTAGCCCGCCTGTCAGCTTTGAGTCCAGAGCTGTCAAGGCTTAGCTGGGTCTTGACCATCAGTACTTGCATCCTCAGCAACTGAGCACAGGGCTGCCACCTCACAAACTCTGTCCTGGTTCGTGAGTGAGTGAATGAATAAATGAATCTCTATTTCCACATTTCACAAAATGCCAGTGTTGGGTGAAAGAAGACAGTTTTATAACTTGGGAAGTTGTATTAAGCAAAACTGTATGATCAATTTTACAGCATATGGGGAAAGCAAAAAAACTGGGGTAGAAAACTACTCACAAGACAATCCCTAGTTTATATACACATATAGATATACTCTTGTTTAAAGCAAGTCTGTGATCCGTGGTATGCACCGTGTACTAACCAGAGGACAGGGACTGTTAACTTGTGATGATTTTCCTTGCAGCCTCTTTGCATGGCATATATTATACATACGTGTTTGTTACAAACATATAATACTCCAAGAACATATGAGGGGGAATTCACCCATTCCTTGATGGTGAAATTATGGATGATTTAATTTTTAATTCTTGGTAGATTCCAGTGATTTCTAAGTGTTATACAGTAGGCACATCAACAAATCTTTTAAGTGCACAAGACCTGAAATTCAGGTTCAGGAAAGGCTAGGTCATGGGAGCAGGGAGACACCTGCACAGGTGTGTTGGGCAGAGACCTGAAGGACTCCCACCTCTGAGCATGGGGCCAGGGCAAGGCCTAGGTCTGGCCACTCTGGATTCTGAGCTTCCACCACCACTGAGCCCAGCATGGCCCAGTATGGATGGCAGAAACAAATGGCCTGTCCAGGAAGGGAAGAAGCGTGCTCGCTGCTGAACCACTGCTGACCCTTCCTCAGGCAACGGGGACTTCAATCCAAGTACCTCTCAGCTGTGGGTCCCTTTGAGTTTGTCAAGGACTCCCTGGTCTGCTGTCTCATTCCCACAAGAGCTGGGACAGCACAGGACTATCACCACTTTACCGACACAGACACTGGAGCTCTAGGAATATTCACTAGAGAGAGCTGAGCCCCAGGGCTCTGCGTGCCCGTTTTCAGATTCATGCATGTCCCACTGCTCTGAGCTGCCTCTGTCCTGCCCAGCCTCTGCAGCTAAGCACAGCAGCTTGGAGAGAAGATGGGGTGAGAAGCCCCTGGCTTGGTCTCGAAGGCTCACAGGACTTCCCCTCTGTGGCAGAGAGAAGGCAATCCCTCAGTGGGGCTGCCAGGTCTGCGGGCTCACAACAGTCTCATCGTCCTTCCTACAAGGGTATGTGTGTTGCCCCTGGGTACAGAGAGTGGACCACAGGGAAACGTCTTCAGAATCGCCGTGCAGTGGGCAGCAGCCTTGTCTCTACCAGGCTCTGTGAGGATTTCTCCACCTGCTGCTCTGAGTCTGCTGTGCCCCCTCTGCACACCACTCTGGGCCCAGGAAGGTGACCTCTATGGACTCCCTGTCCCAACTCCCTTTTCCTCCTGCTTGGAGATCAGTTCATAGTGAAAGGTACCAGTAGGAGCCTGGACCACTGGAGGAAAGAGTGTGGGGTATGTCATGCCCCACAAAGAGTGTGGAAGGGTCATGCCCCTAGCAGGCCGGGACATGGCAGGCTCTCAGCTCCTCTAGCTGTGCACCACTCCTGTGGCTGCCCCCACCCCAGACTTTACCTAGCCTCAGGCAGTCAGTCCCCTCCCCTGGCCATGCATGGAGTCCTTTTCATGTGGCAGCCGTGTGCCCACTGCTGAGGGCACAGTGGAGGATAAGAGCTTCCTGAGCTGCTAGTTCCAGGGCACTTCGCCATCCTTTGTGGGCTCTCTCAACCCTACCCGTGCCTTTGTACATAGCTCTGCACTGCATATGTGTGCTCAGTCACTAAGTTGTGTTCGACTCTTTGCAACTGTAGCCCTCCAGGCTCCTGTGTCTGTGGAATTTTCCCGGCAAGAATACTGAAGTGGTTGCCATGACCTCCTCCAGGGGATTTTCCTGATCCAGGGATTGAACCAGCATCTCATGTCTCCTGCATTAGCAGGTGGGTTCTTTACCACTAGTACCACCTGGGAAGCTCCGCCTTAAATGGCTCCACAGCAGACCCCCACGATGTCCACTTGGCCCTGCAGCCTTCTCCTCCTACGATCCAGACTCATTCAGACTCCAGCTGATTCGCCTCTACTGCTGTGTCCAAGGTGTTCAGTTGGCCTCTGTGATGGCTCCCTGGCCCCAGTTTTCAGTCTTCCAAGTAGGGAAGTAATAACCCACATGCTCTGCTTGTTGTTTAAAAATAAAGCTCATAAGAAGTACAGTTGTTTTGAAAAGGTTTCCAAAGTCTAATGTCTGTGGGATATTTAGAGATTGGTGGTCAGCATTCTCAGGAATTTCCTGAGCGTCTCTGAACAAGAGTAGTTACTTTCCAAGCCGTCACCTGCCTTTTCCAAGTTGTGGTGGTGAATCAAGAAGAAATGTAAGAATAACTCGGAGGGGCCTAAACAGTGACTACAGAAGCCTCAAGTTTCTGGATTTAACTCAGGCTTATAAGATCTCAATCCAAGCATGCTTCCTTTACATAAAACTCTGTTAAGCCTAGAGTTCTGGTTTTTAGTCCACAGTCAATTAAAAATTGTAATTTAGGAAGAGAGAAAAGGACTGCCAGAGACAACCATGTGGGCAAGGATGGAAACTGGAAGAACCCAAAAATCTCTACGAAATAGACCAGAAGCCAGAGGAAGCGCCACAGTCTGAGGCCATTAGTGGAGGGCAGACACCCCTGCACACCTCCAGAGCCCCGAGGGCTGCGTTACCTCCCGCTCAGCATCTGAGGTTCACAGCGGCAACCCTGAGCCATTACGGAAAGGTTAATGGTGTTCCACATTCTCCAAGTAAGAAAGAAAGGAAATGTGTACCACATCTTAGAAATATTTCCATCTGAAAATGTTACATGAAAGTAATTTTTGGCTCTTTCTGGAAAACTCAACTGTCTCAATCTCGTTCCCTGTGGGTTCCAGATGGGCTGGGCTTTGCCATTACTGGAATTATCCACGCTTGCAGGCAGTCAGCATTTATTGAGTGCCTGCTGAATGTGAAGCTCCGCACTGGAAGATGGGGAGGGGGGACCCTAGGGAGAAAAAGGCTGAGCTACATCTTCAGGAACTCGAGGGAGGGTGTCTTCTCTGAGGAGGGGGCTGTGAGACCTCCAGCTTCTCCTGCCTTCCTGAGCCCCCTCGCCCAGCCACACCTGCCTTGCCTGGCACCTGCCGCTTAGCGGCTCTACCTGCACCAGCAGGCAAGGCCAACTGGGCCACCTTAGCTGGCAGTCCCTCGCCAGCTGGGAACCCCAGTCTGTGCCCCTCTCCGGGGTCTGTTTTTATTATAAATATTTCATTGTTTAGGAGTTTGGGTTTTAGCTGATATACAGCATTTGGCAGGGTTCCTCTCTAGCATTTGGTAATAATTCCATACCAAATGCTAGGGAAAAACCCTCCCAAATGGAACAGTTTCAAGCCAAGGCTCTTTAAAAACCAGAGCCTGAGGAAGTCGCTGCATCTGAGCGGCACTGGCTCCTGGGCCAGCAGAGGAGAGAAACTCGCCTGGGACACAGGGGTACCTTCGGGCTCCCCCATGGCACACAACGTGGGTACCGCTAACAAGATGGGCCTTAAGCCACCCCAGGGGAGGCCAAGCAGGTTGTACAGACAGTGAGTGCTCTGGAAGCATTGCTGAGTTGGATTCTATGGTGTAAGACTTAAACAGGCCCATTCATTTTTCCAAAATGGGATTTCTGTGTGCTTCCTCTGCCCCCACCTTTGTCAGTTCCATATTTCCCTTAGAAGAAACGAGTTTTGTGACCCTCCCCCGCCCCAGCACTGACTGCTTGAGTTCACATTTCGGTGGCTCTGTGACCCTCCCTAGCAAGGGAGTCACCCTGAGTAAGTCAGGGGTATAATGCCTCCTCATCGGCTTGCAGTGAGAGTGTGATATGTGGCCCACTTAGTATGTGCTCAGTATGCATTTGCTCTTGGCCTGACAACACTCAGGGATTCCAGGGGTTTTACATGACCATCTTCGCTCATGGATGTTTGAGAGGAACAGAGAGGCTTCCTGCCTGGATCCCCGAGGTGAGCGGCAAATGCTCCCAGGGCCACTGTGATGAGTTCCCAGCCCTTTCCACTCCCTCTCCTCCAGCTCAAAGGTGTGAGTACGTGCTGCTGGACCACTGTCAGGGATGAACGGGAGCCTTCCCTGCTGGTTTTTCCACCTCACCTTCCACTCTAGGTATTGGCTCTCTGATGTGAGTCTTCAAGTCCCAGGAGTGGGCGGGAAGTGGTCACAGATAACTTGGTCCAGTGAGATCAGAGTGGCTGTCTGGTGATGCTCCACAACCCCAAGGAATGCCCTCATGTCTCTTTTGGCCCGAACTTGGTTTTTTTTTTCTTCCCCTTATCTCTCTCTTTTGTTTTTTCCTATTTTGGCTGTGATGTGTCCTATCGTGGATTTATTATTTTTTTTTTAATCCTGCTTGGGACTCTTTGTGATTCTTGATTCTGAGGATTTATGTCTTTCATCCATGCTGCAAAGTTCCTCTCCATTACCCCTCCAGAAACTGCCTCTTTCTCTTTCTCTCCATCTTCTGCTTCTGGAAGTCTGTACACCAGACCTCCTCACTGAGGTATTAGGACTGGGCCCTTGCTCTATCCTTTGGGTCCCCCACTTCTCCTGTTGCTCAGATCTTTAACTTTCCATGCCGCCTTCTGTGTGTTCTCTTCAGCTCCATCTCCTGCTTGACTGATTTATGTCCTGCCTCAGTGAATGTCCGCTTCTCACAGCCAGTTCTTCTCCTGCTAGAAGGCAAGTATTCACCTGACTGAGTACCTGAATGTACGATTTGGCAAAACCTCACTCTTGGCTCCTCCAGCTCAGAGCCCAGCCTAATGTGGTCCTTTGTGCCAAGTGTCTTGCTCAGTGGCACCCCCAATCTCAGTGGCATTCTCCATCCTTTGCTTCCTGGAGGTATTACATACCTCTGGAGAGATCAGACCTCCTGATAGAGGTCTCTGTACTCCTCTATAGCGCCTGTGACCACAGCTATTCTGCTGGTAAATCTCTCCCTCAGGAGGCTGGAGGAGAAGGCAATGGCACCCCACTCCAGTACTCGTGCCTGGAAAATCCCATGGATGGAGGAGCCTGGTGGGCTGCAGTCCATGGGGTCACTAAGAGTCGGACACCACTGATCGACTTCACTTTCACTTTTCACTTTCATGCATTGGAGAAGGAAATGGCAACCCACTCCAGTGTTCTTGCCTGGAGAATCCTAGGGATGGGGGAGCCTGGTGGGCTGTCATCCATGGGGTCACACAGAGTCGGACACGACTGAAGCGACTTAGCAGCAGCAGCAGCAGCAGCAGCAGGAGGCTGGAAAGTGCCTGAGGCCATGGATGAAAAGAAGTATGTTGGTGCAGTGATTGTATCACTTCCGGGGCCAACAGATCCGGTTTTGAAACCCAGTTCTGCCGTTTTACCAGCTACAGGACAGTAGACAACTTATTAACCAGTCTCTGCTTTAGTTTCCTCTTCTCACAAGTTTTCTGTGAAGATTAAATGTTTCATTCATGGAAGGGCCTTCTCCATGCAGTGCTGATTCTCACTAAGCCTGTCTATCGTCTATTAATATCATCTATTATTGTCTATCGTCTATTATCATCTATCTTCTATAAATATCGTCTATTAATAACAATGGTATTTGTAGCCCATTCATATAGAGATACCATTGCATCTCTTTATTTATGTCTCTGAATTTGTACACAGAACATCCCACTTGTATTTTTATTCTCACTGGAGACCCTAAGATGATGCAACTCTCTGCTCCTCCTCCCCCACTTTTGGTGCAGGTGATGAGAAATCAAAGAGAGACTCAGAGCTGGACCAAGGTGGCTGTGGTGAGGGACATGGCAGGAATCCTGGAGGAGGAAAATGAGAACCACTATCCATCAAGTCATTAACCACCGAGTTATGTCTCCCACCTGGGCTAACTGATCTGCTGCAGGTTTATAGATCTTCCCCATCTGCCCCCTGCTGCACTAGCCAGGGAACGGCTGTGAATCCTGGAGACCTCTAAGCACCCCCACCGACAGCTCTGAGAGCCCTGAGTGTCCTTGTCTCCGAGGGGCTCATGGCTCTCCCCCTCCCATGCCTAGTTTGCATCCTACATCAGAAAACTCAGAACCTCATGCAGGTCTGGAGGCTTGGAAGTCAGGAGCTACATGGTTCCTCAAAACATGTCCTCCCCAGGTGGTGCCTGCCCATCCCAAGGAAACAAGAGAGCAAGAAGGCTCACTTCTCCCAGAGGGACATTCTTGCCCCTACCACTGTTTCTTCACACTCCAGCATCTCAGAAATGTGAATTCAGAAGCAAGTTATGGAGCTTAAGTTACTGCTGGCACTTGATTGGAATAACTGTTACGTAAAAGCCAACACAGATGAATCGCCTGTAGGGAGTTGTCTGACTGCATGAGTTTTTACACATCTTTCAGCTAAATCAAAGATCCAAATGCTAAATCTCACACTCAGGAACATCAAGTGGATTTGTGACAGTCCCCGGAGGACTCGGTGTCCATAAACCAATGAATGAATTACACTGATCCTGGTATGTAGTTTCTCATCTGTGACTGATACAATATTGATAATATTCTTTATTTCACTTAACTCCTTCAGAGCCACATTGAAACATAACAGGCTTGGATTATGTCTACACTCTGATGCAAATAATGATCAATTGCGGGGACTATAGCAGACCAATTGATTGTTCATTGATATGTGGACCAGAGGAGGGTTAAAAGAAGCACTTGCTGCTGTTTTTGGTAGTGTTGATATTAAATTTTTCATTTTGGAACTAGAATTTCATGAACATGTTAGAATTTCATGAACACTTCTACTGGGTTTTAACCTGCTATAATGAGCAAGTTGCTGAATGAGGCATGCTGGAAAATTATTGATCCTGATTTGTGTAACACCTTGGAGATCACCAAGTTAGCCAAATCTATTCAGTGCAACACTGGTTTTCTTTTCTGTGCTGGTTCCGTGTGGGGAGCTTAGGCTTGGGGTTGAGGCCATGGAGGAAGTGTGTGGGATTGGAAACAGGTTGTTCAAGATGCCTAATGGAGGAAAAATGTTCACGCAAGGTTGTGAAACGACTCCATCATTTCATGAAAGGACTCTATCGAATGTGGGGACGATGACACTGAAGATGCTGTTCACAGATGTGTTCTCCTGGCCAGGCACCCAGCTCCGGTTTTCCCATGCATGAACTCATTTATCGCTCCCAGTTCTGTGGACCAGCTGCTATGATTATAGGAACCCTACTTTACAGATAAGAACACTGAAACAGATAGGATTGAAGTAACTTTTTCCTCCAAGGTCACAGCAGATTGAAGAATTTGAACCCAGAGCAATCAGACTTCAAAGCACCATGCCAGCTTTTCCCAAAGGACAGGGTATGCGGCTGGGGGCACCTGAGGGGTCCGGGTATTAACACATACAGCATGAAAACCTAAATTTACCCAGGGAAAGCTGTTCTCTTTCTGAGTCTCTTTTGATCCTTCCAACCAGGTTAAGGAGAGCATTTCTGTCTGGTGCAAGCAGAGCCCTGAGTGCTGAAGGCTCAGGCCCGAGAGGCCAGCAGAGCCCCAGCCAAACTGCACATTGCCAGTTCAGGGTGCCTGAGATTTGACCTGCACCATGTGCTCCTGCCATCCTGGAAAGTCGCAGCCGATCTGAGCTACAAGAGCCCTCGGGGCTTTCCGAACTGTGTTCCAAGGAGCTTTAGGGATTCCTTAGAGAAAATACAGGGCCACTGCTCCTTGGCGGACAGGAAGAGGTAGTGCAAAGTAGGTTCTGAGCCACTCAGTTTTATGTTATTTGTGAGCAAAGAACTCCTTGAACAACAACAAAAAAAGACTTATTTGAAGATATTTCCATCTGCCCCAGTTCCTCGACTCATTTGGGCAGACTGAGACCCCAAGAGCAGCTGGTAGTCTATTCTTAGTGAGTTTCTAAACAGTGAGACCTGGAAGCAGGTCTCTGGGCTACTCAACAGTCACAGTATGTGAAGGCAGGGTGGACTCCGTGACTGTGCACATCGCCTTCCAGCTCCTGGCCAGCCCCATGTTTAATAGACCTGATGCAGCCCTTTCCTTCTCCTGACAGAGTGGGACGTTGTTATAGCCACTCAGGCATCCCCAGAAGAATGAACTCAAAAACAAAATGATGTGGAAGAAAAGGCCTGGTCAATGTTCCACAGACCCAGGCCTGCGTCCCTCTTCTCCTGGGATTTTCAAAAGCCAAGCCCTGCCCCACATGGCAGAGGGGATGGCCATTGATGGACCGAGCTATGGCAACTGAGCCCAGTGGACCAAATGAGACACATCCAGGTGTGGCTTTCCTACCTGCCATCCACTCCTGCTTTGTCCCGTGGTCCCATCAGGATAAGCTAGGTTAGGCTGTAGTGATAAACATCCCTCAGTCTGAGAGATTTAGAACAAAAGATGTTTGCTTCTCAATCTAATTGCATGTCAGTCTCAGGTCAGCAAGGGCTCTGTTCTGCATCATCCTTATTCTGGGATCCAGGCTGAGGAAGCTGCTACCTTCTGGAACACCAGGTCACCCTGGCAGGGAGGAGAGCACTAGAGAGCCTCCAATGGCTAATTAAATACTTCCACTCAGAAGCAACAGTGCCACTCTGCTCATTTTTGTTGGCCAAAGCAAGTCACGCAGCCATGCCTTACTTCAACGAGATGAGAAGTGCACTCTTACTGTGTATCTGGAAGGAGAAAAGGCATATATATATATATATATATATATATATATATGTGTGTATATATATATATATATGTGTGTGTATATATATATATACATGCATGCTAAGTCACTTCAGTCATGTTTGACTCTTCGTGATGACATGGACTGTAGCCTGCCAGGCTCCTCTGTCCCATGGGATTCTCCAGGCAAGAATACTGGAGTGGGTTGCCGTGCCCTCATCCAGGGGATCTTCCTGACCCAGGGATTGAACATGTGTCTCTTACATCTCCTGCATTGGCAGGCGGATTCTTTACTACCAGCACCACCTACAAAGCCTATATATATATATATATATATATATATATATATATACACATATACATACACACATATATATGTGTGTATATATATATATATATAGCACTGAGGGCTATAAAAGACTGCGCTATGAGTCATTAAATGCTCTGTTTCACTCTCCTTCTCACACAACTACACTATTCATCCTCAGGTTGATAGAGTCCCTCTTCCTCCAGAAACATAACTGACAAAGGCCTTCACAGCCCCTGCCTTCCCAGCATGTACCTGGAATGCACAGAAGTGAACAGCGGCTGGACAACCACAGAAACCCTCCCATTCAGAATGGAAAGGAAAGGGAGTCCCCAGCAGACACTTGGCCAGAGCTATTTCCAAACCTGGGAGCCTTTCACTCTGATTAGGCTCTGATTCCGCGCCGTGGCAGTAGTTCCCCAGCCCTGGCTATGTTATCTTGATGGTTCTTCTTTGACCTTATCTGAAGTGTGTGTTGGGGAATACAGCCTCCTTAGGACTGAACCATTTGTTCGACCACATTCCACCACTAAGGGTAACTTTAAGTTTCAAACAGCCAGGGAGTCTTTTTAGAAGTCCAGACTGACAATTCTTTTCATAATTTAACTCGCTCAAAATGTAGTTGTCTCTTATCTACTTGCTTCTTACAAACTCTGTGTGCCAGTAACAACGCCCGTAGTTCATTTAAGATAAAGTCCCCAAACCACTGCGTGTCTTTGTTCTCATGTCCTCACATCTCTCTCTCTCTTCTATTTTTGGTTGTACTTTTAGCTTTTTATTTTGAAATCATCTTACCCTTAACAAAGAGTTGCAAAACTATTACATAGAGTTCCCTTGTATTTTTCACTCAGCTTCTTAATGTTAATGTCTTGTAGGGTCACAGTAAAGTTATCTGAACTGAGCAACCAGGAACACACATTGCATTTCATCATTGTATCTCCTGGAAGTCTTTTCAGGCTTCCCTTGTCTTCCGTGACCTTGACACTTTGAAGAGTACTGGTCGGTTGTATTTTAGTGTTGTGTGTGTGTGCTCAGCTGTACCCAACTCTTGGCAACCCCATGGCCTGTAGCCTGCCAGGCTCCTCTTGGGTCTGCTGGCTGTTTCTCCTGACTCAATTATGGCTATGCCTTTATGGCAAGAATGTGACAGAAACAGTGTTCACCTCTCTGCACATCATATCTGAGGTTGCATGATGTCAATATGTCTTTTTCCCCCCAGTGATACTAATCTTTATCACTTTGTATACATGGTGTCTACCAGGATTCTACACTAATAAGTTGAGGTCATACAAATATTCTGTATCTGCCCAAACTTCTGCTCACTAATTTTAGCATCCATCAAAAGTGAAAGAGGAGAGTGAAAAAGCTGGCTTGAAACTCATCATTCAAAAATATAAGATCAAGGCATCCGGTCCCATCACTTCATGACAAATCGATGGGGAAACAGTGGAAACACTGACAGATTTTATTTTCTTGGGCTCCAAAATCACAGCAGATGGTGACTGCAACCAAAAAATTAAAAGACACTGGCTCCTTGGAAGAAAAGCTATGACCAACCTAGACAGCATATTAAAAAGCAGAGACATTACTTTGCCGACAAAGGTCCATATAGTCAAAGCTATGGTTTTTCCAGTAGTCATGTATGGATGTGAGAGTTGGACCATAAAGAAAGCTGAGCGCCAAAAAACTGATGCTTCTGAACTGTGGTGTTGGAGAAGACTCTTGAGAGTCCCTTGGACTGCAAGGAGATCCCAACCAATCAATCCTAAAGGAAATCAATCCTGAATAATCACTGGAAGGACTGATGCTGAAACTGAAGCTCCAATGCTTTGGCCACCTGATGCAAAGAAATGTCTCATTATAAAAGACCCTGATGCTGGAAAAGATTGAAGCCAAGAGGAGAAGGGGATGACAGGGGATGAGATGGTTGGATGGCATCACCAACCCAATGGACATGAGTTTGAGCAAGCTCCGGGAGTTGGTGATGGACAGGGAAGCCTGGCGTGCTGCAGTCCATGGGGTCGCAAAAAGTCAGACATGACTGAGCGACTAAACTGAAGTGAAGTGATTGGATCTTGTCTGCAACAATTATTGGGCTTCCCTGGTGGCTCAGATGGTAAAGAATCTGCCTGCAATGCGGGAGACCTGGGTTTATTCCCTGGGTTGGGAAGATCCCCTGGAGGAGGGCATGGCAACCCACTCCAGTATTCTTGCCTGGAGAATTCCCATGGACAAAGGAGCCTGGTGGGCTACAGTCCATGGGGTCTCAAAGAGTCTGACACAACTAAGCACTCACAAAAAAAATTATTGCTGTGTTGTGCTAACATGACTTTTAACTTCCCTCACTCCTTTATATCTCAAAGAAGAATTGGGATTCTTCTGTAAGGAAGAGTTGTACCTCCTTCATTATTATGTTTATTCAATTGTTTATACCAAATATGGATCCATAGATACATATTTTATTGGGCTATAACTCATACTATTGCTATTCTTTTTGCTCAAATTATTCCCATTTGGCCATTGGGAACTCTCTCAGCTTGGCTCATGTGCCCTTTCAACATGTCCCATTCTTTCCTAAACAATTTCCTTCTGGAACCAGAAGATGCTTCTGTCACTAGAAGATCACTTCCTAAAGAAGCTCTGGTTGCTTTCACTGAAGAATGATCCTTAGGAGCCAGGTTTGGGGCATTATGTGTATCCATGGTTACCATGGTGTCACTGCTTCTCAGCACACAGCACTTGGAAATACATGATGCATATTTCCTCAAGCATACATACACTTTTGTATTATGTGTGTATGTGTATGTACAGGTATGAGTATAGATATATATCCTCTGATTCTATCACAACAAGATTCATTCTAGCCTTTCCCCTTTCTTTTTCCAACAGTAAGAAATCTGGCTCTCATTATCTAAAATATGGATAAATATATCTGTATATCTAAATAAAGAACTTAATTGTTCAACCCTTCTACACACATAGAGTAGTTCCAGGATTGTTACAGGTGTTAAACAAGAAAAAAAATTACTAACTAAAATATAGCATTTGTATACAGTTCATCTTGTCTTTATCTTTACACTATACACGAAATATTGAATATTTTGCAAAGCAACAGGTTAGTTTTTTTTTCCTTTCCCACTCCCTTCAGTGTGTTTATGTCATCCATTTGTAATACAGTTAGATTCATTTGTTATTGTTTTTACTCCAATTTTAATTTGCCTAATATCCTGTTTCATCCATATTGTTTTGCCTTCTCCAAAATGTCATATAAATGCTATCACACACTATGGAATCTTTGGATTCTGGCTTATGCATTTAAGAGTCATCCTTGTTTTGTGTTTTCGGTCGTTTGTTCTTTTTTACCGTTGAATAGTGTTCCATTGTATGGGAGTTTGGCAATTCTCTATTTTCCTTTTGAAGATCATCTGTGTTGTTTCCACTTTGGGCTATTATAGGTAGAGCTACTATAAAGATTTGTCTAATTGGTTTTATATGAACATAAGTTTTTTTTTTTTACACTGGAGTTGGGCTGCCAGATATGGTTAACTTTACAAGAAACTTCCAAACTGCTTTCCCCATTGACTGTAAACATGTGGCAGTCCCACAAGCAATGTTTTGGAGTGTCAATTCCTCTGCATCCATGTCAGCACTTGATAGCCTCAGACTTTTCTATTTTAGCCATTTTAGGTGATATCTCATTGTAATTCAAATTTGCATTTTTCCTAATGACTAACAATGTTGGGACTCTTTACATATGCTTAATAGCCATCTATATATCTTCCTTGGTGATGTATCTATTTAGATATTTTGCTCATTTAAAATATTGGACTATTTTTTTTTTTTTTACAGTCGAAATTTAAGAGTTATTTAAACTCTTGTTTAAATCCAGCAGTTATGCTGGATACAGCCCTTTATCATAAATGCAATTTGAAAATATTTCTTCTAAACTTTATTTGGTGTTTTCATTCTCTTAAAGGTATCTTTTACAGAGCAACAGTTTTTAATTTTGATACAATTCATCTTTTCTTTTTCTTCTCTAGATTATACTTTCAGTGTCATACCTAAACTCTTTGCCTATTTCAAGATCACAAATACATTCTCCTGTGTTTTCTTATACACATTTACATTTCTTTTTTTAATTAAATTTATTTATTTTTAATCAAAGGATAATTACTTTACAGCATTGTGTTGGTTTTGCCAAACATCAACACAAATTAGCCATAGGTAGGTCAGGAAGCAACAGTTAGAACTGGACAGGGAACAACAGACTGGTTCCAAATAGGAAAAGGAGGACGTCAAGGCTGTATATTGTCACCCTGCTTATTTAACTTATATGCAGAGTACATCATGAGAAACGCTGGGCTGGAAGAAGCACAAGCTGGAATCAAGATTGCCGGGAGAAATATCAATAACCTCAGATATGCAGATGACACCACCCTTATGGCAGAAAGTGAAGAGGAACTAAAAAGCCTCTTAATGAAAGTGAAAGTGGAGAGTGAAAAAGTTGGCTTAAAGCTCAACATTCAGAAAACGAAGATCATGGCATCCAGTCCCATCACTTCATGGGAAATAGATGGGGAAACAGTGGAAACAGTGTCAGACTTTATTTTTCTGGGCTCCAAAATCACTACAGATGGTGACTGCAGCCATGAAATTAAAAGACGCTTACTCCTTGGAAGGAAAGTTATGACCAACCTAGATAGCATATTCAAAAGCAGAGACATTACTTTGCCAACAAAGGTCCGTCTAGTCAAGGCTATGGTTTTTCCTATGGTCATGTATAGATGTGAGAGTTGGACTGTGAAGCAGGCTGAGCGCCGAAGAATTGATGCTTTTGAACTGTGGTGTTGGAGAAGACTCTTGAGAGTCCCTTGGACTGCAAGGAGATCCAACCAGTCCATTCTGAAGATCAGCCCTGGGATTTCTTTGGAAGGAATGATGCTAAAGCTGAAACTCCAGTACTTTGGCCACCTCATGCAAAGAGTTGACTCATTGGAAAAGACCCTGATGCTGGGAGGGATTGGGGGCAGGAGGAAAAGGGGATGACAGAGGATGAGATGGCTGGATGGCATCACTGACTCGATGGACATGAGTCTGGGTGAACTCCGGGAGTTGGTGATGGACAGGGAGGCCTGGCGTGCTGCGATTCATGGGGTCTCAAAGAATCGGACACGACTGAGTGACTGAACTGAACTGAACTGATACATATATCCCCTCCCACCTGAACCTCCCCCCGACCTCCCTCCCCATCCCACCCCTTTAGGTTGTTACAGAGCCCCAGTTTGAGTTCCCTGAGTCATACAGCAAATTCCCACTGGCTATCTATTTTACATATGACAATGTATCACATTTTGCATTTCTTAAAAGATTATCTTTTGTCTATTGAATTTTCTTTGTGACTTTGTCAAAGTCATTTTTGTAAATCTATTTCTGGACTCGCTATCCTATTGATTCATGTGACTATTATTTTACCGATAACATTTTGCTTTGATTATGGTACTTTATAGTAGGTCTGGAAATCAGGTAGTATGAGTTCCAATTTTGTTCTTATCCAAATTATTTTGGCTCTTCTAATTCCTTTGCCTTTCTATATAAATTTTAGAAACAGCTTATCAGTATCTACAAAAAAGCCTGCTGGAATTTTGAATAAAATTGTAGTCAATCTCTAGATCAATTTGAGGAGAATTAACATAGTAACAACGTTGAATCTTCCAATCCATGATCATGGATATCTTCCTAGGTTATTATTGACTTAGTGACAGAATTTTTGGCATACAGATCCTGTACAGATTTTGTTCGATTTATACCTATTTCATTTTTTGTACTATGGTAAATGTACTGTTAAATAAATTTTGAATTTCAATGCTACATTGCTAATATATATAAACACAACTGTTTTAGCATATTGACCTTGTATCCTGCAACCTTGCTAAAACTACTTATTTGTACTAGAAGCTTATTCATAAATTTTATGGGATTTTCTACACAGATAATTGCATTATGCAAATATAAAATTTTTCCCTCTTTAATCTATAACTTTTTTTATACATTTTTCTTGCTTTATTGCACTGGATAGGACTTCCATTATGAGATAGTATAGGAATACGAGAGATGACATCCTTGCCTTGTTCCTAATCTTAGGGAAGAACCATTCCATTTTTCACCATTAAGTATGCTAATAGCCATAGGAAGTTCATACATGAGGTTAAGAAGCTACCCTACTTTGAGATTTACTTTTGTTGTGAATAGCACATGGCATGCTCTGCTATGAAACGGGTAAAAATTATGAAAAACAAAACCAAGCATTTTAATTCTCTGGAAATGATCCATAGGGCATATCACAAATGAAGAAGTGTTTACTCATGAATCTACTAAAACCCAGTAAGAGCAGCAAGTGTGTGTGATACTTGAACAAGACTCTCCTTCCCTTCTCCCTTTCAGCCTGGCAAGATGGAAACACCATTCCTGAACAGTACAGGCAAGAGCACAGGGTCTCCTCTCTTTTCCAGAAAGAATCAGGGGAAAAGACAGCTAGGAGAAGCTCCCTGGTGTCAGAACAAATCTCGAACATTCTTCAAAGTTGCTCAGACATGACTGGATCAGCCTGTGGAGTAATTAACACTAAAGGGAACTTTTGTTGAATAACAGAGAATTCAGCTGGCAAGTAGTGGAGATTAAAAGCAGATGTGGCCAGGAAAGGACACAGACTGAAAGCTTCACACTGTCAGCGTGACTGCAGTCTCATTCAAGGCTGTGCCCCCGTGGAGCAGCATTAGAAGACTGAGACTGTGGTGGTGGGAAGGGATGGATGTCGTCAAATAATCCAGCCAGTCACTAAATAAATAAACAAGAAAATAACAGTATCATCTCCAGAAAGGTGAGAGGTCAGCACCCAGAGCTGCTACAATATACTATCTCAAATGCCCACTTTCAAAAAAGTTACAATATTTAATAAAACAGAAAAATTTATATACTGACTCATATACTAGAACAAAAAGCAAGCAACAGAAACTGCCTGTGAGAGCAACCAGATGTCTGATTTATCAGAAAAAGAATTCAAAGTAGCTACTATAAATATAAACAACAAACTAAAGGACATCATGACTTAACAAAATAAAGGAAGATATGATGACAATTTCACATCAAACTGAGCCTATCAATAAGTGAGTGAAGTCACTCAGTCATGTCTGACTCTTTGAGACCCCATGGAGAGTACTGGAGAGAGGGAGACTATCAATAAAGGAACATAAATTGTATAAAAAGAACCAAGTGAGAATGCTGAAGTTGAAAAGTACAATAAGTGACATGAAAAACTCTGCTAGAAGGGCTCAACAGGAGATTTGAACTGGCTGAAAAAAGAATTAACAAACTTTAAGATAGATCAATGAAGATAAGAAAAAACAGAACCTCAATCCACATAATAGGAATACCATAAGAAGAGGACAAGAAAGAAGTAGGAAAATATTCAAAGAAATTACTACTGAAAATTTTTCCAATTTATGAAAATGAATTTATATGTTCAGAAGGTTGGGCTTCCCAGGTGGTTCTAGTGATAAAGAACCCATCTGCCAATGCAGGAGACATAAGAGACATGGGTTCAATCCCTGGGTCAGGAAGATCCCTTGGAGAAGGAAATGGCAACTCACTCCAGTACTCTTGCCTGGAGAGTCTCATGGACAAAGGAGCCTGGCAGCAACAGTCCATAGGATTGCACAGAGTTGGACACGACTGACGCATGCATTCAGAAGGTTCAATGACTTCAAACAGGTTAAACACAAAGATGGACAACAGACGTATCATGGTAAAAATGCTGAGAGCCAAAGACAAGGAGGAAATCGTGAAAGCAGCAAGAGAAAAATGACTTATCACTTACTTACAAGGAAACCCCAATAAGATTAAAAGTTGACTTCTCAACAGAAACAATTGAGGCCAGAAGGTACTATCACATTCAAAATTCTCAAAGAAAAACCAACCAACAATCCCATGTCTATCAATGGGATATCTCAAAAATAAAGGTAAAATGAAGACATTCCCAGATAAATAAAAATAAAAACTGAAAGAATTTTCTAGTAATAGACCCACTTAACAAATACTAGTGGAATTTCTTTAGGTTGAAACCAAGTGACCTTAGGCAGTAATCTATAAGAAAAAACAGAGTTCCAGTAAAGGCAAATATATAATTATAAAAGACGGTATAGGTACATTCTTTTCTTCTATTAACTGATTTAAAAAAATAACTATGAAACAATATGTACATAATAAATTGTTGAGCTTAAAGTATAAAGAAAGGTAATATATCTGTACAAAGGAGATGGATGAGGGTAAAAATATGTTGGGCTAAGGACAGATGGTAACTCAATCCACAGAAACAAGTGGGGAAAATCAGAAGTAATAAATAGGAAAGTTAATATAACAAAAGCTGTAAATATATACTTGCTCTCCTCTTTTCTCTCAAGTTTTTAAAAAGAAAATGTTAGCCATTCAGTCGTGTCTGACTCTTTGCGACTCCATGGACTATAATCCACCAGGTTCCTCTGTCCTTGGAATTCTCCAGGCAAGAATATTGGAATGGATAGCCATTCCTTTCTCCAGGGAAATCTTCCCGACCTAGGGATTGAACCCAGGTCTCCTGCATTGTAGGCATATTCTTTACCATCTGAGTCACCAGGGAAGCCATCAAACTTACATAAGTAATAATTGTAACAGTATTGTTGGCCACGTAACATTTATATATATATATATATATATATATAAAATACTACAAAAGTGGAGGGAATGAATAGAACTATACAGCAGTAATGTTTCTAAATCTCACTGGAATTAAGTTAGTATAAATCTGAAACTGATTCTGATAAGTTAAGAATGTATAAGGTAAGCAAGTAAAGGAACAATTTAAGAAAGCATAGTAAAAAAAAACTCAACAAAGAAATTAAAATTTATATTAAAAATATTTTCATTTAAATGCAAAAGGAAGAAATAAAAGAGGAATAGAAGAACAAAAAATACAGAAGATGTATAGAAAACATATTAATAGATGGCTGTTGTAAACCCAACTATACACATAATAGCATCAACATTAAAATCTGTATGGATGAAACAAGCCAGTCAAAGGTCAGAGATTTCCAGGGGGGAAACAGAAACATAATCCAACTATATACTGTCTGCATAGACACATTTTAGAATCAAAGATACAAGCAGATTCTAAGGAAAAGGATGGGGAAAAAGGTATAGCATGCAAACAGCAACCACAAGGAAGCTGGAATTATAGGTGTATTCATGTCTATCAAACAACAAGATTTTTAGATGTGTTACTAGAGATAAAGAAGAATATTTTATAATGATAAAAGAATGAATCCATCAGGAAGATATAAAATTACAAAGATATGTGCCCTAATAACAGAGCACAAAATACTTGAAGCAAAAACTGACAGAAATAAAGAGAGTAATACAATTGACAATTGAACACTAATAGTTGGCAACTTCAGTACCTACCCTCAACAATGGATAGAACAACTTGGCAGGTCAAAAAGAAAACTGAATTCTTGAAAACACCATAAAACAACTAGACCTAACAGGCATCTATAGAACATTCTATTCAACAACGGGAGAACATACATTCTTCTCAAATATACATAGAATATTATCCAAGGTAGGTCATATACTAGGCCATAAAAAATTCTCAATAAATTTGAAAGGATTAAATGAGACATAGTATGTCCCCTAATCATGTGGAACAAAATTATAAATCAATAACAAAAGGAAATCTGTGAAACTCACAAATATGTGGAAATCAAAAATACACTCTTATGTAAGTTATGAGTCAAAAAAAGAAATCAAAAGATAAGTTATAAAATACTTTGAGATGAAGGAAAATGAAGATAAAACATACCAAAATTTATGGGATGCAATGAAAGCATCCCATTAAAGGGAAATTTACATTTAATTATATTTCTATCCTAAAAAGAAGAAAGATCGCAAATCAATAACCTGATCTTCTACCTTAAAACACTATAAGGGGGCAAGCTAAATCTTTTTTAAAAAAGCAAAAAATAATAACATTTAGAGTGGAAATCATTGAAATAGAGAACAGAAAAACAATAGGAAAAACAACACTGACCCAAAAAGCCAGTATTATGAAAAGATCAAAAAAAATTAACAAATCTTTATATTGATAATTTTAAAAAGTAGAAGACTCAAAGTATTAGAATCAAGAATGAAAGAGGAGACACTACTACTGAACTTTCAGAAATAAAAAAAATTATAAAGGAATTTTTATATGAACAATTGTATGTAAATAAATTAGATAATTTAGAGGAAAAGGAAAATTACAATCCATTTTCCAATGTATGGAAAAATACAATCCATAAAAATTGATTCGAGAATAAACAGACAATCTGAATAGACTTACATAAATGGAGATTGAATGGGTAGTTTAAAAACTACTCACAAAGACACCTCAAACTCAGATGCCTTCACTGCTCTATTCTTTCTTTCTTTCTTTTTTTTTCATGCTGTGCTCAGTCATGTCTGATTCTTCGCAACCCCATGGAGTATGTAACCTGCCAGGCTCTTGTGTCCATGGGAACTTTTCAGGTCAGAATACTGGAGTGGGTTGCCATTTCCTCCTTCAGGGCATCTTCCCAACTTAGGGATCAAACTTATGTCTCCTATGTCTCCTGCTTGGCAGGTGATTCTTTACCAAGTCTACCAAATGTTTAAAGAAGAATCAATACCTGTTATTCAAATATTGCTTCTTCACTTGGAAGAGTTTATCACAAATTCTTCCCAAAAGTAGAATAGGAAAGAACACTTCCAAACGCATTTAATAAGGCCAGCATTATCCTGATACTAAAACCAGGCAAAGACACGACAAGGAAAGAAAGTTGCTGATCTCTTATAAATATGAATGCAAAAACCCTCAACCAAATACTAGCAAACCAAATTCAACAACATATAAAATGATATAAAAAGACATCTATAAAAACATATACACAGTGACCAAGTGTGATCTGTCCCTGGAATACAAGGTTAGCTTAACACCCTGACATCATTTATGTAATACCCCATGCTTGTGTTTAGTCATTCAGCCGTCCAGTCTGACTCTTTGTGACCCCATGGACGGTAGTCCAGTAGACTCCTCTATCCACGGGGATTTTCCAGGAAAGAATACCAGAGTGGGTTGCCATGCCCTCCTGCAGGGATAATACCCCATACCGTTAGACTGAAAAGTGAAAACTACATGATCATCTCACTTGACACAGTAAAAGAATTTGACAAAATCTAACATCTTGCACAGAAAAAAACACTCAACAAACTAGAAATAGAAGGGAACTTCCTCGACCTTATAAAGGACATCTTTATAAAGCCCACAGCTAACATAATAATTGTGAAAGGTTGATACTTTCAGTCTAGAATTAGGAACAAAACATGGATGGATATTCACTCTTACCACTTCTATTCAACCTTGTGTTAGAAGTCTATCCAAGGCAACTAGACAAGAAAAAGAAATAAAAGACAACCGAAGGGTAAAGTGAGAAGTAAAACTATTCTAGTTACAGATGGCATGATTTTGTATATAGAAAACCCTAAAAATTCCACTAAAGTACTATTAAAACTAAGGGAAAAGTTCAAAAAGTTTGCCAGATACAATATAAATATACAAAAATTAATTGCATTTCTAAATGCTTGCAATGAACAATCACAAAGAGAATTAAGCAAACCATTTTATAGTATCACCAAAAAGAATAAAATTCAAAGAATTATATTCTGAAAACTAAAGCGTTTTTGAAAAGAATTTTTTTAAGTACAAAAAAATTGGAAACATCCCATTTTGACAAACTGAAAGACTAAATATTAAGTGACAATATGCCTCAAGCTGATTTATAGACTCAACACAATATCAGTGAGCTTCTTTGTAGAAATTGACACACTGATTCTAAAATTTATGTGAAATAGCAAGGGATCGAGAATAGCCAAATCAATCTTAAAAAAGAATAAAGTTAGGGGAACTCACAATTCCCAGTTTCAAAATTTACTACAAAGCAACTGTAATCAAGATACTGTGATGTGTGTGTGTGTGACCCAGTTGTGTCCAGCTCTTTGTGACACCATGGACTGAAGCCCACCAGGCCCCTCTGTCCTTAGGATTTTCTAGGCAAGAATACCGGAGTGGGTTGCCATTTCCTTCTCCAGGGGATGTTCCCAACCCAGGGATCAAATCAGTCTGTCTTGCATCTCCTGCATTGGTAGGTCGATTCTTTACCTTATTGTGGCATAAGAATAGACAAATAGGTCAGTGGACTAGAACTGAGAGTCTAGAAATAAGCCCGTGTGTCTATAGTCAATTGATTTTTGACATAGGTGCCAAGGCCATTCAGTCTGCAAAGAATAGTCTTTCCAGTAAGTGGTACTAGGATGACTGTATGATCACATACAAAAGAATGAAATTGGACCCTTACCTCACACCAAACACAAAAATTAACTTGAAATGAATCAAAGGCTTGAATTTAAGAGATAAAACTCATAAGAAAATATAGAAGTACATCTTCATGACCTTGAATTTGGCAATGGACTCTCAGATACGACACCAAAAGCACAAGCAACAAAAGATATAATCAATAAACTGGGCTTCATACAAATTAAAAACTTTTGTGCCTCAAAACATATTTGCAAAGCATATATTCAATAAGGAATTTGTTTCTAACATTTATAAAGAATTCTTACAATTCAGTTCAGTTCAGTTCAGTCGCTCAGTCGTGTCCAACTCTTTGCGACCCCATGAATCGCAGCACACCAGGCCTCCCCGTCCATCACCATCTCCCGGAGTTCACTCAGACTCATGTCCATTGAGTCAGTGATGCCATCCAGCCATCTCATCCTCTGTCGTCCCCTTCTCCTCCTAGCATAGTAAAAAAGACCGCCAAATTTTAAAATGAGCAAAGAATATGAACAGCCATTTCTACCAAGAAGACATACAAATGGCCAAGAAGCACGAAAAGATGCATAACATCAGGGAGATGCAAATCAAAACCACAAAGAGATCAAAGTTTATCTCCACTAGGACAATGGTAATCGAAAGATCAAATAAGAACAAGTGTTGGTATAGCCACTATAGAAAGCAGTATGGAGGTTTCTCAAAAAAAGAAAAATGAACTACCATATGATCCAGCAATTTCACCTCAGGGAATATATCTGAAGAAACAAAAACATTATGAAAGAGATACTTGTACCCTCATGTTCATTGTTGTTTTAGTCACTAAGTTATCTCTGACTCTTTTGTGACTTCATGAACTGTAGCCCTCCATGCTCCTCTGTCCATGAGATTTCCAAGCAAGAATACTAGAGTGGGTTGCCATTTCCTTCTCCAGGGATCATCCCAATCCAAGGATCAAACCCACATGTTCATAACAGCATTATTTGCAATAGCCAAGATATGGAAACATGTTCATCTATGGATGAATGGATTTAAAAGTTGTAATAAATAGAAAATCTATCTATCTATCTATCATCTATTTTTCTGCCATCTAGCTCTCTTCTTAAAATCTGCAGTTGCAATAACATAAATGGACCTTAAAGGCATTCTGCTAAGTGAATTAAGTCAAAGAAAGGCAAATACATGATATCACTCATGAGTGGAATCTTAAAAAAAAAAAGAGAGAGAGAGAGAGAAGAAGAGAAAAAGCCAAACTCATAGACAGATTTGTTACCAAAGGTGGGAGTGTTGGGGGAAAGAGGAATTGGATGAAAATGGTCAAAAGGTACAAAATCCATATAAGATAAATAAGTACTGCTGCTGCTGCTGCTGCTAAGTCGCTTGAGTCGTGTCTGACTCTGTGCGACCCCATAGACGGCAGCCCACCAGGCTCCCCCGTCCCTGGGATTCTCCAGACAAGAACACTGGAGTGGGTTGCCATTTCCTTCTCCAAAATAAGTACTAGGCATGTTATATACAAAGTAATGACTGTAGTTAACTGTGCTGAATAGTATATATGAAAGTGAAGAGAGTAAATCTAAGAGTTCTCATCACAAGAGAAATTTTTTTTCTTTTCCTCTTTTTATTTGTACTTACATTAAATGATGGATGTTGACTAAGTTTACTGGGGTAATCATTTCACAATACGTGCGCGCGTGTGCTAAGTTGCTTCAGTAGTGTCCGATTCTTTGTGCCGCTATAGACTGTAGCCTGCCAGGCTCCTCTGTCCATGGGATTCTCCAGGCAAGAATACTGGAGTGGGCTGCTGTGAGTGGGTTCCTCCAAGGGACTCTTTCCGCCCCAGGGATTGCACCCACATCTCTTACATCTCCTGCATTGGCAGGCGGGTTCTTTACCACTGGCACCATCTGGGAAGCCCAATCACTTCACAATATGTGTAGTCAAATCATTATGGTATACACCTTAAACTTTATACCACGCTCAATGTCACTTACATTTCAATAAAACTAGGGGAAAAGAAAAGTTGCTGATGAGGATGTGGAGAAATGAGAATGCTCATACATTGTTTTTGGGACTATAAACCGGTATAGTCACTTTGGAGAACAATCTGGCAGTTCTTCAAATGATTAAATATCAAGTTCCCATATGACCCAGCAATACAATTCCCAGGTATACACCCAAGGGAAATGAAATCAGGGTTTCATGATATATATTTTTAAATCATTTCACTTTTAACTAGTTTTGTATAGTTTCTTATATAGGTATATTGTACATAGCATATTGTGAGTTTCCTGCACATAGTATACTATAGAAAGCATATTTGTTTTTTAATCCACCTGTAAGTCTCTGTCTTTTGATTGATGTATTTAGACATAAACATTATGATGTGTTTGAATAATATTTTACTGACTTTCTTATATTCATTTAATCTGCTTTTGTTTCTTTTTTCTTTTGGTCTCCCATCACTTGAATTAATTGAATATTTTTATGATTCCACTTTTTCTCTGCTATTGACCTATGACTCATTATTTTATTTAATGGTTGCTGTAGGGTTTATAATATACATCTTTAATCAATGACAGTCTACTTCCAAGTAATATCATACTGCTTTTGTAAGGAGTTTACAAAAGTGTATCTCCAGTTCCTCTTTCTCATTCTATGTACCATTTTTTAAGACCTATTTAATTAATTTATTTATTTTTGGCTGTACTGGGTCTTCCTTGCTGTGCAGACTTTTCTCTGCTTGTGGCAAGCAGGAGCTACTCCTTATTGTCGTGTGCGGGCGTCTCATCGGGGCGGCTTCTCTTGAGCAGCCCAGGCTCTAAGACACGTGGGCTTCCGTAATCATGGCACATGGGCTAAGTAGTTGTGGCTCCCAGGCTCTAGGGCACAGGTTCAATAGTTGTGGGGCATGGTCTTATTGCTTCATGGCATGTGGGATCTTCCCAGACCAGGGATCAAATCCATGTTTGCTGCAATGGCAGGTAGATTCTTTACCACTGAACCACCAAGGAAGCCCCTATGTACTATTTTTATATGCAGTTTTGGTTTTTCTTTGAGAACTTTGAAGATGTCACTTCATTGTCTTCTAGCTGCCATGATTTCTGACAAGTATCTTTGTCCCTCTGCATATGTTTTTCCCTCTCTGACTGTGTTCAGGATTTTCTCTGTCTTCTGCTTTCTGCCTGCATTACATACCTACATGTTTGTTTTGTTTTGATTTTGTTTATTTCTTCAGGGTAGGTGTATTTATACTATTTTATGTTTGCTGAACTTCTTGGATCTGTGATCTGGTATTTGTCATTAATTTTGGAAAACTCTTGGCTATTAGTTTTTCAAATAATTTTTCTGCCTTATTCTTTCCATCTTCTTCTGTAATTCCAATAACAGATATGTTATACCATTTGATATTTCCTCACAGTGCTCTATTCTCATCTGATCTTGCATGCTGTGCATTTTTTCCATCAGTGCCTTTAACATATTAATCATCATAATTTTGAATCATCTGCCAGATGACTTCAGCATCTGGGTATGGTTCAGGTTAATTATTTTGTCTCTCGAAGGTATATCAATTTTTTTTTTTTTTTTGCATTTTCATATGCCTCACAATTTTTGTTGAAAACTGGACATCTTGTGTAGGACAGTAAGTCTGAGGTAGATTTTTATTCTTGAAAGTGGGCATCTCTTTCCTTTGTTACGCCTTTAATGTGTGGTTTATGTTAATCTTATTAGGAGTTAGGCCCAGGTTGAAGTTTGTTTTTGCTATGGTTACTGCTGGTACGAGGGCTCAGAGGTTAAAGCATCTGCCAGCAATGCGGGAGACCTGGGTTTGATCCCTGGTGTTGGGAAGATCTCCTGGAGAAGGAAATGGCAACCCACTCCAGTATTCTTGTCTGGAGAATCCCCATGGATGGAGGAGGCTGGTGGGCTACAGTCCACGGGGTCGCAAAGAGTCAGACACGACTGAGCGACTTCACTTTTCTCTTTTCTTTCACTTTCACTGTTGGTACACCAGAGTCTTCACATTTCTCTAGTCATAGCTAGAATGATTACCTCTGGTTCTGAGTCTGGTACCTTTTCCTGTTCCTTCCCCAGGGCTCGAAGGTTGTATCCTGTGTTCTTATCCTGGGTGTGATGGATTTTTACCGGTGCCCTGAGTGCAGCAGATTGTGATGGTGTCAGGAGAGATAGAAGAGAACAGACGGAGTTTTGCTCACCTCTTGCAGTGATCATAGTTTTCTCTCCCCAGTCTTCTCTGCGAGTGTCTGCTGGAATTTGTGGAGAAAAATCCGGCAAGAAGGTACACACGTGCTCTGTGCCTGTGGCCGCCACAGGCACCACGCTGTCCACCAGCCTCCATGCAGCCTCACCGGTTAGTCTACTGCTCTAGATGAGTCCTCCGGGCCCGCATCTGGCGGCTTCTGCCTTAGATGAGCCGTCATCATAGTCTTCCGCGGTGTCTCTCAAGATTTGGGGTTATTTGGTTGTCCTTCATCCTCAGTTTTCTCATGCTTTCAAGAGAGGATGTCAACTTATGGACTGTCCATCTCATAATATAAGAGAGGGAGGGATAGCTTTACCAGCTATCTATATCTTTCTTCAAGTTTTCTAATATAAACTTTGAATCTATCAAGCTTTGGGGAGAGGATCTTAATTTTCTTTTCCCTCAAATGTTTGCCCAACGGAGAAATTTGTATTTTAATCTTATTAATTTAATCTATTTAGAGGTTTTAGTGATGGTGTGACAACCACACTCTTAATTTTATGTTTCTTTGAAGCTGAGTTTTAATCAGCCTTTGTCACTGAAGGATTCAGTTTTATCTTTTACTGTTAGGGGTTAAGAAGGTGTTGCATCTTCCAACCCTACAAGTCTCTGATGTATGCCCTTTCATTCCTGCTGCAAGGAAGACAATTATTTTAAAATTATGTTTTTCTTGTATTACCTTGCTAAAGGAAACCTTTAGTAATTAGTACACACTGTGAATATTCTATTGTCCAAACTCTCTCCAAGAGCTGTAAGTTTATTACAGGTGATAATTTTGCCAAACAATTTTTGCCAAACAATTTTGCAAACAATCATTTTCACCATATAATCATGTCATTGATGATTTTCCCAGCCTCTGATAATCATTTCCTGACTGTTCACCATCCACTACAATGTCAATGCTGCATATCTCAGGTTTGGGTGTTAATAGGATCTCATTTTTGATACTGATTTCCACATCACTCAGGATAGCCTAGGTTATGCTAGGTTGATAAGTAACCCCAAAATATTTATAGTTTCTTATAACTAATGGGCTTCCCAGGTGGTTCTGATGGTAAAGAATCTGCCTGCCAATGCAGGGGGCATGGGTTTGATCCCTGTGTTTGGGAAGATTCCCCTGGAGAAAGAAACGGCAACCCACTCCAGTATTCTTGCCTGCAGAATTCCATGCACAGAGGATCCTGGTGGGCTACAGTCCATGGGGTTGCAAACAGTCAGACATGACTGAGCGACTAACACACACTTAACCAATATTTTTTTTTTCCTTTCTGTGTCCATCATGGATTGGCTGACTGCCATCAACTGAATGTTTGTGTCCTCCCAAAATTCTTATGTTGATGCCTTAATTCCAATGGTGATAGAATTTGAGAGGTAGTTGGGTTTGAATGAGGCCATGCAGATGGAACCCCATTATGGGATTGGTCCCCATGGAAGGGGACAAAGAGGCCCAACTCTTTCTTCCTCTGCCATGTAAGGAAGCCAACAAGGGGACTCTTACCAGAACTTGTCCATGCAGGCGCCCTGATCTTACACTTACTTAGCCTCCAAAACTGTGCAAAATGAATGTGTTATTTAAGTCACTCTGTCTATGGTATTCTGGTTGTAGCAACCCAAGATGACTAGGACTCTGGATGAGGGCTCTGCTCCACATCTTAGCACTGCGAATTCCAGGCTGCACGGGCATCCACTGCCTGGAGCTCTTGAAGTTTCCACCCTGAAGTAATTCGAGTCACTTCCTCTCCTATTTCACTGGCCGAGGCAAATCACATGGCATGTCTGATTTCAAAGAAACAAGTAACCATAACCTACGATTGCCCACAAGAGAGAGAGGCAAGAACACCTGGAAGACAGACAGGACCTCCATACGTCATAACAAGACTCATGTTTACTTCCTGCCCGCTACCAATCCAAGTGTTTTGGATTTTACCCTACTCTTGCTTGCAAAAGTGGATTTTTGGCCACATTAGGCCAATCAGAACACTGAATCGTCCTGACCATAGGGACTGGCTCAGAAATGGGCTGAAGACCCAACTTGATCAATGAGACTCGATTCAGGACCTCTTTTGGGATATTGCTAAGAAACAGTCTCTTTTTCAATGGACACGGAAGTATAAAATGCAAGTCTAGAACTGACAGGGGCTGTACGTTCAGAGAGACTTGCCTTAAGACATCAGGAAGGAAAAGCAGAGATGGAGGGAGAGGTGGGGTGAAAGAAAGTGAAGGAGAATGAGCAAGAGAGATAGGAGAGAGCTACAGCAAGACTGAGAACAAGGGAGGGAGAAGAGGCCCTGGATTCAGTCATTCCTGATCCACTCTAGGACTTTTCAGCTATGAGAGCTAATAAATCCCTTTTTGGCTTGAATTGGTTGTTATCACCTACACCCACTAGAGTCATGAACAACATGCTGCCCTTTAGGTAGGTGGCTATTCAGTTCTTGTCCCTGGAAGGACTTAGATGTGCTCAGATGTTTTCCCCCTCTTGCCAGAAAGCAACAACAATCACTGTGAAGCAAGAGTTGGCCAAAGATACATGTGATAGATATTCAAGACCAACCTTAGATCATCAGGTTTAAAAGGCACCAAATCAATAGAAAGTCATTAAAAATCAATCCCGTGACAATGGATGCTCTGGTTTACTTGCCCTCACTCACCACTTCCAGCCTCTAATGCTTGAATCATTTCCCATTGATATGCGAAGCATATGCCAATTTAAATTTATTGGAGCACTTCACATTTTTAAGTGCTTAAATTTGGAAAAGATGAGCTTTATGGGGCCAGCATAGTGTAGAATGATCAGAAATGTTAAGAATGTGTTGCACTTTTTGTCATTTCCAAAAGGTTAAAGAGTTGGGTTTATGAAATTCAAAATGATTTAAAATCATAAAATTGCTTTCGTCCAGTGGCAGTATTTGAATTTGGGAATTTGTAGGAAGCCTGGTTTACTTTCCAACTTACCCAAAGTGGCTGCCACATTTCTAGAAACTCCATCTTGCCCCAGATGGGAGTCACCCATCAGATAACTCAAAATTGAATACTGTGCTCATTTTTAATCTGTCATTTAATTTCTAAACAACTTGGGCTTCAGGTAAGCATGATATATAATGATTTCAGATATTTAGCTAAACTCATATTCTTGAAAGAATTCCACTTTCTCAAATTAAAACTCATTTAAGAATTTGAAGTGATTTTAATTGGTCTTCTCTCCAGGCTGGAAAAATCCTATTTCACTTTTAAAAACATTAATTTTTTGTTTTGCCCCACTTGTTAAAGACGCATATGTAAAGTTACTGCAATCAGCACTGTGATTTCTCGAATCGAATCTTAGCCTCATACAGTAAACACTGATAAATCTGCAGAATTTCAAACGGCTGCCACAAACAGGTGATCACTTTGTAGTGTTTCCTCGTTACTCTAATGCCGCAGCACCCCAACCACTTCTCCTGATGCTAAGTACTGGGAATATTAAAACCCAATTATAAATGAGGAGGGAGCCTATTCCCCTCTCCAGTCTATGTCAGAAGCCAGGAGGACTCACAGGCACTGAGCGTTAGACCGACCCTTTGGAATCCGCCTCCCCTCAGCTCATCATTCTGTACAGACCATTCCCTCCCCGAATTTTACTCAGGTCAACCTGTAATATTTAATCACAATAACAATCCTTTGCATTAACACATTTAGCCTTGGTGCCAAGGTCCAAATTTACTAATCTTGTCCTTAAATATATGTTCACTGTAAAATAGATGAACATTCCATAACTTTAAATCACTAGTTTAAAAAGCTCACATTTTATAACAGTGATCAAAAGTGAAACACGAAAGGAGGATGCATAAATCCAAATGCAGAGATGTATCAAACACAAGGTTCTTGTCAATCCCGTGGACTTTTGTGCCTTGAATTGGTCCCATTTCCGCCTCCACCCCAAATTCCCAGGGATGGCTCTCAGCCTGGCCTGCCTGGCCAGTCCTCAGCCTCTCCCAGGTGGTCAGCCCTGCATTCTGTCCGGCCATTCAGCTCAGCAGAGCAGTCTCATCTCACTGTACCCCACACCCTGTCAAGACGGGCCCTCGCAAGCCAACACGTGGTGGATGCCAGCCCTGCCCTCCCCTGGAGCACAGGGAGGCATGGCAATAAGCTGCCCTCTGGACCAGACCCCGTGGCTTGTGCTTGGGAGTTAGAGAGAGCCGTCAACTTCCCACCTCTTGAGTCGCCCACTGAGATACATGAAGCTGGTCAGAAAGGGGAAAAAATAACTTTGATCCAGTGAGACACTTCATCAAGAAAATTCCACAAGAAATCGGTTGTTACCTGCAGATAACAACTGGTTTGTTAGCTAATGGCTGGGGGCAAAGCCAAGGCCAGTTATAGCTCCAGCTGTCCAGTCATTAACTGCAGTAAAGACTGATTTTGAGGAGGTTATTGCTGTGATAAAATATCCTCAAAAGATTATAACAGCAATAGTGTATGGGAAAAAAAAAGTCTTAGTGGCTATAGTATGACTGAATGGCTGCTTTTGAAAAATTGGCCGCTCCCTGGCGGTTCATAACCGATTTTCCACCAGTCAAAAGCAAGTTGTGCTCTGTTAGGTTTATTGTACAAGGCAATAAAAATATTGGCCAGGTTAAATTGTCAGCGTGTTATGGCATTAACCATTCTTTTACTGTGTTTAATTTAAGCGTTACGATGATTCATTATGGAAGAACGTGTCCCATGCAAATGAACAGACATCGAGTGTCAAAAATATGCAGCGTGGTTTTTTTTAAAGCAAAATTAATTTTTATTTGACGGCTTCTGTAGGCGGAAGGACATCTAAGATGTGGCAAAAAGTGTACATATACTTTTTTTAAATTGCTATGGCATTCTGAGAGATTGAGTCGTGACAGTACCGTTTCCCAGAGCGTCTGCTTGGCCTTAAATAAAATGTCCTTGCGGGCACACGGAGCTCAGCCGATGACTTCTGCAGTGACATGGCCTTGGCCCTCACCTCCAGGCCCAGTCCTACATCCTGCCCGTGGCCTCCAGCACGTCTGACTCCAGAGGACTCTCAGAGCCACTTTGGTGGTTCCTGAAGAAGCTACATTGCAGGGCTGGGATCTGATCTGCCTGTCTGGGCTTTTGGAGACACTTCCAAGAAAGATGTGGCCTTCCAGGATGGGTCCTGAGACAGCCAAGGCAACAAATGGCCATGATCCTGCCTGTCCCTAAGGAGCATTCCCAGACCACCCTGTGACTAAGGCTTCACTCTGTGCGCCAGGAGGTGTGATTGCTCAACCATGCTGGTCAGGTGTCCATCCCTGTCCAGGTGACACAGGTCAGCACGAACCCACACAGCACCTGACACACACCAGGAGGGTCAGTTTCACAATCTCTCCCTCCCCTCAATCCCCACAAAGCCAGTCTGTGGCCTTCCTGTGGCACATAGCAGATTCTGCCTGTATGGAAACACGTGTGATGGATCCTACCACCCTTCCCTCCCACCTCCACCCTCCACAGTATAAGAACCATGAGCTCCTTAAAGACAAAAGGATGGGCCTCGCCAATCCCCTGGAAGCCTAATCTCCCCAGGTCTGGGGAAGAGCATCTCTGGTGCGTGTGCACCCTTCCTGGGCAGGCAGGGCTCCCGCCTCCCACCATGTCCCCCTCACCTGCGTCCAGCGAGTTCCTGGGTGCACATGGAGTCTGTCTCAGGGACCCCCACCATCCTCAGCTGCCGCACTACTTTGGGCAGTTCCAGAGTGTGCTCGGAGAAGGCAATGGCACCCCACTCCAATACTCTTGCCTGGAAAATCCCATGGACAGAGGAGCCTGGTAGGCTGCAGTCCATGGGGTCACTAAGAGTCGGACACGACTGAGCAACTTCACTTTCACTTTTCACTTTCCTGCATTGGAGAAGGAAATGGCAACCCACTCCAGTGTTCTTGCCTGCAGAATCCCAGGGACGGGGGAGCCTGGTGGGCTGCCATCTATAGGGTCGCACAGAGTCGGACATGACTGAAGTGACTTAGCAGCAGCAGCAGCAGCAGAGTGTGCTGGTTCCTCCTCTCCTGCTCCATCCCATCCACGGGGCAGCATCAACTCTTCCACAGGATGCAGTCTGCTGCCAGGCACTGGGCCACAGATGCACTGGCACCTTCTGTCTGCCTGAGGGCACACTCTGCGCATGCTTGGGGCCCACTTAGTTCTCAGAACTGAACAGGATACCAGCTTTCTTGCTCCCCTGCAAGCTCTCAGGCCCATTCAGGCTCCAGGCTGAATTCCAAACAGCCCCTCCCACCTCCCAGGAGGCCCCAGCGTCTCTCCTCCAGGGATGCTGAGAGCAGGTTGGGAAGGCTGGTCCTCCCTCCATCTCGGGACCCAGCCCAATGCAGCAATGACTATTGAGTGAAAGAAGAGTTGTCTCCCCAACCCCCCCAATAAAGACTCTGGTGGCCCCCACAGCTCCCCACACAGCTGGACCCCAGCCATGGACACCATAGCCCGTACCAAAACCAGGACCAGCCCTTTGGGTGATGCAGGAAGGAGCTCTATGGGAGTGTACTGAAGAGAAACTGGTGGTGAGCTGAGAGGGATAGCTTTGGTTGGAGAACTGAGGCCCCATTGGCCACACCCTGGGAATGTGCTCAGGGTCGTGATCAGACACCCCTGTAAGCTCCTCAGAGGAGGGACCTGTATTCAGCACACTGAGGGAACACCCCCCAGGCCCTGGGCACATTCTCAGCATGCCCACTCATACATGGCACTCATGCAGCTGCACACACACATGCACACACGGACATTAGCCACCTTCTTAGTCAGCTCGGGCTGCTGTAACAAAATACCACTCATGCAGAGATTAAACAGCAGACATTTATTTCTCAGCAGTCTGGAGGCTGGGAAGGCTGAGAGCAAGGCGCTGGCTGATTCAGTTCCTGGTCAGAGCCCTTTCTGGCCCAGCATGTCCTCATACAGCAGAGACAGGATGGTCTCAGGTCCTCTCCTTTTCTTGTAAGGGCACTAATCCTATCATGGGGCTCCACCTTCCTGACCTCAGCCAATTGCAATAACTTCCCCAAAGCCTACCTTCTAATAGCTCACGTTGTGGGTTAGGCCTTCAGTGTAAGGATTTGGTGGGGGGCCACATTCATTGCATAATACCCCTGCACACACATACACACACATGCACCCTCACATGTGTACATAGTGTATCCACACACACACATGCACGCACAGGTTTGCATGTCCATACTGTACCCACATACCCAGACTCACACCTGCACAGAAATGTACACACGTGCTCACATGCTTACAGGTTATATGTGTGATCACACGTACACCTACACACACACCTTTCTCATATTGACTAATTGAATCAGTGGTTTTTAATGAGCACACACGGTAAGACAGGCCAGTGCTCAACTGATCTATTCTTAAAAAGCCCAGAGTCCTGTCAAATAAACACTGGAGTGGGTTGCCATTTCCTTCTCCAATGCAGGAAAGTGAAAAGTGAAAGTGAAGTCGCTCAGTCGTGTCCGACTCTTCGTGACCCCATGGACTGCAGCCTACCAGGCTCCTCCATCCATGGGATTTTCCAGGCAAGAGTACTGGAGTGGGGTGCCATTGCCTTCTCTGCAAATAAGCACAGGATTCCTAATAAACTCTGGAGAGGGTGTGGAGAACAAGGAACCCTCTGACACTGTTGGTGGGAATGTAAATTGGTACAGTCACTGTGGGGAACAGTATGGAGGGTTCTCAAAAAATTAAAAATAGAATTACCATATGATCCTCCAATCCCACTCCCGGGCATATTTCTGGAGAATTTGAAAAAATATATGTGTCCCAGTGCTCCCAGCAGCAGTCTTTACGAAAGCAAAGACATGGAAGCAACCTAAATGCCCATCAACAGATGAATGGCTAAAGAAGACATGGTGTGTATATATATGTGTATACACACACACACACACACACACAGTGGAATATTACTCAGCCTTAAAAAAGAATAAAATAATGCTGTTTGCAGCAACATTGATGGACTTAGAGTTTATCATACTAAGGGAAGTAAGTCAGACAAAGACAAATATCATATATCACTTTTATGTAGGATATCAAAAATTATACTAATAAAGTTATTTAAAAAACAAATAGACTCACAGACATAGAAAACAAACTAATGGTTACCAAAGGGGATAGTGGAAGGAAGGGCATAAATTAAGCATTTGGGATTAACATATACACACTACTAGACATAAAAATAGATAAACAAGGGCCTACAATATAGTACAGGGAACTATATTCAGTATCTTGTATTACCACATAATAAAAGAATCTGAAAAAGAATATATATAGTCTCCCAAGGCAATAGAAATAAAAGCAAAAATTAAAAAAGGGTACCTAATCAAACTTATAAGCTTTTGCACAGCAAAAGAAACCACAAACAAAATGAAAAGACAACATACAGAATGGTAGAAAATATCTGCAAATGATGCAAGCAACAAGGCCTTAATTTCTGAAATATGCAAACAGCTCATGCAACTCAATAATGAAAAACCAAATAGCCATCAATGAGCAGAAGACCTGTTTCTCCAGATAAGACACACAGATGGCCAATAGGCATGTGAAAAGATGCTCATCACTGCTAATTATTAGAGAAATGCAAATCAAACTACAATGGGGTACCACCTCATACCAATCAGAATGGGCATCAACTGAAAAGTCTACAAATAACCAATGTTGGAGAAGGTGTGGAGAAAAGGAAACCCTCCTATGATGTTGGTAGGAATGTAAATTGGTGTAACCATTATGGGAAACAGTATGGAGATTCCTCAAAAAACTAAAAATAGAGTTGCCATATGATTCAGCAATCCCCTTCTTGGCACATATCTGGAAAAAACTGTAATTCGACAAGATTCATACATTTATATGTTCATAACAGCTCTGTTTACAATAGCTAAGACATGGAAGCAACCTAAATTCTAAATGTCCATCAACAGATGAATAGATAAAGAAGATGTGGTATTTATATATACACTAGACACACACATATATGTTTATACACATATTATATATATATATACATACACACACGAATATTACTCAGCCATAAAAAGAATGAAAAAGTATGAAGTAATGTCATTTGCAGAAACATGGATGAACCTAGAGATTATCGTATCTGTGCCAGTCAGATAGAGAAAGCTAAATATTACATGGTACTACTTACATGCAGAATCTAAAATATGAGCCTATCTATGAACAGAAACAAACTCACAGACATAGAGATCAGACTTACGGTTGCCAAGAGGGAGGGAAGGATTGAGGATTTGGGATTAGTAAATGCAAGTTGGTATTTATAGAATGGATAAACATCAAGGTCCTACTGTAGAGCACAGGGAACCATGTTCAATATCCTGCAATAAATCATAATGGAAAAGAATATGAAGAAGAATATGCATATATATGCATAACTGAGTCACTTTGCTGTACACCTGAAACTAACACGACATTGTAAATTAGCTACACTTCAATTTCTAGTTAAAACACACACACAATTGCCAAACCAGGGATTCTGGTCCTCTGAAGGCTGGCCTCAGAGAACTGCAGGTGTGACCGGCAGGATCCAGTCTGGGGAAGGCTGCTGGAAAAGGGGCCCAGGAAGCTTGGAGTGTTCTTGGGCGCAGGTCTCCAGGCAAAGGAGGGTAAGGAGGCCTCCAAGCCCTGTCCCCATCCTGAGGCCACCAAAGTCACCAGAAGGTGCTGCCTGGCCAGGATGCCGGGGAAGGAGGCAGGCCACCTGAGCCTGCTCAGTCCCTCCAGGCCAACACGCGTGATGCTTCCTTCTCTACCTCTGCTCCGCCTGCAGCACAGGCGGCCATCCTGGACAGCGCAGAGGTGCCCAGGGGCCAATCTGCTGATGGGCAGGGTGAAAGCACAGGGCTTTCTTGACCCCCAGCCTCCTGGGGCCCCCACCGGCTGAGATACTGCATTCTCCCCCGCCTTCCACCCTCCCTCATCCCAGCCAGGCTCTATCTCTGCAGGGCATACTGTGGAAGAGCTGAAGAAAGGGCCTCCACCCTTGCCCACTCACCCTCTCTGTCCACTGTCCCTGCCCCAGGGCTCCCAGGGCCCCTAAGATCCAGACTCCATCCACTCCACATCCATCTCAGCTTGCTCTGTGCCCCTGAACCCTCAGAGGTGAGCCTCCTGTGGGGAGGGTTGCAAGGTGAGGGCTGTTCGCGCCACACATTCTGCTTCCTGTTTCCCCGTCAGGGACCAGGCAGCCCCAACTCCTCCCAAGGCTTCTTACCTTCAGTGGCACCAGAGCCCAGTAACTGACATGGCAACATGGTGGGGGGAGGTATCTTCTTTGAGTCTTTAGGAAGACCTTTGGCGGTTGCGAGCAAGCTCTGCTAGGGAGTGGGGAAGGGAGGCTTCTTAGGCAGTGGGGGTCAGATGCCAGCCAGGAGTCAGGACACCAAGGCTCTTGTCCGAGGGTGCTGTCAGGAGCACATGCCCTCCCACGGACTCAGTGACCTCCTCTGTGAAACGTGAGGACGTGTGGGGGCAGCCGGGCGCTGTGCACGGCTTCAGTCCTGTGCACATGGGCCCACTTGACTCATCTGTTTGTTCAGCAACAATTACTGAACAGCAGCTATGGTGGGGATATGGAGAGAGAGAGAAGCCAATCCACTCTTGCCTTCCCAGAGCTGATAGCTGGAGGGGGTCAGACATAACCAAATAGTCACCTGGGCTGAAGGAAGACAGCCACTGTTGATGGGGCAGTTGTGGAGGTAGGTGAGGGGTTAGAGCAGCACCCACAGAGTTCTGATGGGGGCACGGGCATCACTAAGGAGGAGGGGACAGGATTCCAGACAGCGGCCCCCGACCAGCCATGGATAGGCCAGCCAGGCCACCGAGCAAGGTGCAAGGAGGGTGTAGGAAATGGGGTGCAGGAGGCCAGAGCTTACTGCAAGCTTCACAGGAGCTGAGGAGCTAGGGTGGAGGCAATGGGAGTCCACAAAGGGGTTCGCTCTGGAGAGAATGCATGAGGGCCAGGGCAGTTGGAGCTGGGGACACACAGGGGCTGGGGTGGGATCCAGGCCATGGGGGCTGGGGGGGCTGTGCTGGGATGCTTGTTGCTGTAGCTGGGAAGTGGAGATGTCCCAGCTGGGAGGAGCCCTGGGATGGGATGAGTCTCCTGCGTGGGGATGTATCTCTGTGACTGCACACACATGGGTGCGCATCCATGTGCGTGCCTCTATATGTGTGAGAATGTATGTCCACGTGTATGCGAACCCCCACGTGTGTCTTCCTTTGTGCCTTTGTCCATGTGGTGTGAGCACTGGCCTGTGGGCACATGCTTTGGGGGTGACTGGCACTAGGAAAGGTGCCGCCAAAAACAGACTTCACAGGGCTGACCCGGGGGGATTCTCCCTGCACCCCCTGCCCACCTAGACTAGGAGACCAGGATTTCCTGAGAAGTCCTCCTGCTTGTCTCTCCCAGGGGCAGTTGGGTACTCCCCACTCCAGCAGCCCAGAGACTGGCAGGTGAGTGGCCAGCGTGTTCGTGGTAGGGACCTTAGGAAAAACCTAAGGATCGCAGTAGATCCTAGTGGTCATGTGTGAAGATGGGAGTTGGACTATAAAGAAAGCTGAGCGCTGAAGAATGGATGCTTTCGAACTGTGGTGTTGGAAAGTCCCTTGGACTGCAAGGAGATCCAACCAGTCCATCCTAAAGGAGATCAGTTCTGAGTGTTCATTGGAAGGACTGATGTTGAAGCTGAAACTCCAATACTTTGGCCACCTGATGCGAAGAACTGACTCATTTGAAAAGACCCTGATGATGAAAGATTGAAAGCAGGAGGAAAAGGGGATGACAGAGGATGAGATAGCATCACTGACTCCATGAGCATGAGTTTGAGTAAACTCTGGGAGTTGGTGATGGACAGGGAGGCCTGGCGTGCTGCAGTCCATGGGATCACAAAGAGTCGGACATGACTGAGCGACTGAACGGAACTGAACTGAAGGAGCCCAGGGCCAGCTCCCTTTGTCTGCATTTCACTAGAGCCATTCTAGCTCGTGCTGTGACATAAATGAAGAAGGCAGCAGCGAACACTTGTCATGCTTGGCTCGCCCTGGCTCCCACAGTGCCTAGTGGGCAGGGACACTCCAGTCGGTCCTCTCCCTGCAGCAGGGTCCAAGGGAGGGCAAGCACCCACCACCACCTCACCCAAAGGCGGGGCCAACTCCTCCGGCAGCCCTGGGGTAGGAGAGAGCCTTCTCCCAGTCAGTGGCACCACAGGCCTGTTCTGGCCTCCACAACCCCACAGAGAAAGAATCTGAACTTCAGTCCAGCACCTGGCCCGGAGACACCTTCAGAGCACCCACTGCTCCTCTGATTTTGGCTTTAATCCACCCGCATACATCATTCTGTATCAAGGATTAATTTTATCATTGTATTTTCTAAAACTATATTGCAACACATTGTGTTATATCCGTATGCATTTTGCAAGTGTAATACAAAAAAATGAATGAAATGATATATAATTCTTATTTATTTTTATTACTAGCCAACTCAATGTTGTACGCGGAAAAGCACAGCCCCAGACAAGTCAATATAATGTATTTCAGCACAGTGGTTTAGCACAATTTACTTTAGGAATGTGTCACCCACAAACATAACTATTTTTCCACTCAGAGAGGTGAGGGTTGGAGCTATGCTCTTAAATTAAAACCCATCCAATTCCAGACTTAACAAAGCACCGTTTCCCCTAGATCTTTCAGCAGCAAGCCTGTGAGTATTTGTGGTATCTCGGCAAAAGCCCACCCGGTCCCCATGCTACTTTGTTCTGAAAGCCAGCGTTTGACTAATTCTGTACTCCAATAATTGCTAAATCAAAAGAATTTATTATCCCTGAAACTTTAAATGGGAAGAAAATAAGGGGAGGAGGTTCGCACTGAACCTTAATAATGATAAAATTCAACCACGGTCAGCGACTTGCCAACCCATAATCCCAGTCCAGGAGAGCATGGGGACGGAGGAGGGCTGGCCCGAGCTAAGGCAGCCATGTTGCCTTTCCTTTTGGCAAAAAAAGAACTGCTGCGGGTTCGTTGCTGGGAAAGGAGAAAGACTGGCTTGATTCTCTTCTGTTACCTGCTTAAACTGAGCCTAATTCCTCTTATTTTGCTGGAACTGATTTGGCTTAATTCTCTCTCCCCTTGTTCGATGCCTTTTGCCATATTCTGGGACACTTTTCAAATCACCCTGACATAGAAAGGAAGAAGAGAGGCAAAGGGGAGGGAAGAGAAAGAGCGGCAAGAAGTGGGAGGGCATAAGAAGACATCAATTAAACAACGTTGCTGTCGGAAATCAGAAACCCACCTCTTTCCATTTGGAGCACACATGCGCTTTTGATGGGGATCGAGCCAGCGTGCCCTGGCCGAGCCAAGATCCTGTTGCTGTAATCACCAGCAGAGGTGCTCACGGGGAAACTGCCTGAAAAACAAAACCCCACTTTTATTTCCTTTTCTGTCTCCAGGTAGACTTCTGGTCATAAAGAATGTGGGGGAACAGGCTAGATGTGTGGCCTGCTGGGGACATCATCTTTCTAGCTGGTCCTCTCAGAGGCTGCCGTTGGGGGGCCCAGGGTTACAGGACAACAGATTCCACACTTCCACACGTGGTTTTTGTGAGGGCCTCCTGAATGCAAGGTCAGGTAGGCCCCAGAAGGAGGTCACCACTGCAGACTCAGGGATTGGTGACATTCCTCTTGATCCAAGCAGGTGCTGGCCATGGACAACGTGCTCTCTGAAGACTGCAGGGCTCCAAGAGGTCCCTCCTGTACTTGAGGCTACCCGTGCAAAATCTGTACCCTCAATGCGTACCCACGCCCTCCACACTCAACTGTGGCCTCCATGCTCAGTCAAGTTCTGTACGTTTGGCCACGCCCTTCCACTAAACCACACCCTCTATAGTCAGCCCTGGCCCCAAAGGTGGGGCTGCCCTACACTCTTGACCACGCCCTCTGTTCGGCCCCCCCTTCAAAGCTCTGCACCTGCTACTCAGCCAACCCTGCTGCCTCCCCAGATAAACACTTCCCTCCCAACCTTGGCCTCCTTCCCCCTCCCCGGAGCCCCCTGGTCCTCTCTGTTTCACTCTCTCCACTTCTGCTGAGCTAGATATCTCTTCAAACCTAAGACAGATCATGTGGCTGCCCACTGAACACTTTTCAAAGGTCTTTTTATGAAAACCAGGTATTCCTCTCTACAGCACTTGGCCCTAACACCTCATCCCTTCATCTCAGCCACCTTCTGCCACCCTCCTACCCTATGCCCACTCTCCTGCAAGGACCTCGCTCACTGTCACCTGCAGAGCCCTTCAGCTCCTCGGAGACACCCCCTCACTTGGTCTCTAGAGGTTCTGTATGCCCTCCTTCAGGATAATTAAGGTAGTGGTGATTGTGTTTTATTTCTGTGATTGACTAATATTTTCTCTTCCCTCCTGAGGCTGGAGCACACGAATTACATTACCGTTGGCTCATCATTTCATCCCAGAGCCTAGAATAGCACCTGACATAAAATTAAAGTGTATTAGCTAAATTAAAATTGCAGAATAGGAGAATATTTACCAAAAAATGACAAATATCAGAGATTGGGTTCATGCTCTAGTATATAAAGAGACCTTACAAGTGGATTATTTTAAATAAAAGAGAAGTCTGAGAGATGGAAAGGCGAATAAAGAATTGATGACATAGGTGCAATCCCAGCTCTTGGAGGGAAGCCCACACTACCTTGGACTCCCTCTCCATGAGCCACTTCACCAATCACTCTTCTGTGAGGGGCCACACTCCAACATTTGCCCCCTCCTCCCAGGGCACCTCCCTTGAGCCAGGACACCTGGAAAGAGCTCAGTAATATCCACTCCCTGACTTGCTCAGGAAAGCCAGGGGAAGAAAAGCAATTACTCCCCAGGTGGCGACCAGGGCCAGACTCTAGGAAATGAGAGCATGGGCACCCATGGGCCACTCTTTACCTTGGGGCTGTTTCTTACAGGTTCCACGTGAGTGAAGTAGTTATAAACCAAACATGCACTGGAGAACTCCTTTTAAAAAATACCTTTGGCAAAATCCTTTTCAAAGTAAAGCAGTATGTTTGTAGTGAGTTAATTCTTCTTCTACTTTTACCGAATATTCGGGCATTTGTATTTGAGTTTACTAAAGGGAGACACTAACTTTGTAAAGCACACGTTTCCACTTTGATGAGATCCCTGGCCTTAGCTTACTGTTCACTCCTTATTTCCCTTTGCCTTGATCTTAATAATGTTGTGCCATATGTACGTTTTTATCCGAGTTAAACACTTTTGGAGCCAGATGGGTGCAGTGCAGTAAATAAGCACACAAGTATGGGCAGTAACCTCGCTGTCTCTCCCGCTTGCACCCTCGTGGGGCAGGTCCAGGTGCTGGGGAACCTCAGAAGACCACGGAGACACACGCAGACGGCCGATACTCAGGAGTTAGAAGGCACTGGAATAGGGGTCGTGTCGAGAGTGGTCTCCGAGATACGGAGAGAGCCTTTGTTGGGTCCAGTGGGCTCGGCAGAGGCAGAGTGTGAGGTGGGGAGGGGACACCTATTTCTGGCCATGGCTTGGCACTAGGATGTCCAGAAACGGGCCATGGCCCGAGGTCAGGCTGACTGGGCTGGGGACCAGGAATTGTGAGGGTCTGGGGACGAGCTGCTGGCTCCACACTGGTGTGGCCACAGCCGGAAAAATCTGCTTAGGTGAAGAGGCCACGTGTCAGTTTGTCCATCTGTCTGACCATCTATATCCAAGCATGCTAACTAAGCGACCGGAACTGGAGGGGAATGGTAATGTGGCCGATTCACCCTCAGAAGAAGCTGTGGGCACAGGGCCAAATAATATTCTCGGATAGGACTTTTTTGTTTCCGGTGTCCTGTTCAAAACCAGCTGCAATTCTTTTTTTAAGTACCATTTCAGTCGACTTTTTGAAATGAAGGATTTGTATTTCAGTGCAAAATCTGCATTTGGACACCACAATGAGACTCAAATTCTCTGTCTTTGGTTCTTCTCCTCAGACAAACCAATTCTTTCCGGGACTTGTAAATTTGCTCAAGATCAAAGGCCACGTGTGTTCAGAGAGTGACAGCCCAGAGACACCCATGGTGATGGGGGAGAGGAAACACTCTGTCCTCACCACATATGAGAAAGACAAATCACAGAGGGGCCATTCCTGACCTACTGGATATGTTCACTTGCCAAAGAAATGGTACACACAAGTGAACTCGAAAGATGGGCTGGGGACAGGGGCACTAAATACAGGCAACTAGGAGTCAAGTGATCTTTGCTCTCATAGGGACAGTGAGGGAAGTAAATACCCATTAGGAGAAAAAAATTGAAAGGAAGGATGAATGGATGGATGGACAGATGGAGGCATAGCAATTGAATTCATGACACAAAATAATATTTGAGTTTTGCAGTTATAAGGATAATACTAGAAAAAATAAGGACTATGATGAGAAGAAGGGAAGAGGGAGAGAGGGCAGAAGGGAGGAGGAAGGTGCGGGAGTTACGTGACTCCCTGGCCAGTGTAGTCATAACTGACGGCATCAGCCAGTGGATGCAGAACCATTCTGGGGATGTTGGAAACAAGTCCACATTCAGCACAGGAAGGAGAGAGTAAAGGAAGCGGCTCTGTCTTTCAGATGCCATCAGCATGAAGTCCAGACCTTGGACAACATGTCCTGGATCTGTCTGCAGGTGCTCAGAGTTAGACGTCTCTCTTGAAAAAAAGAAAAGCATCTGACAGTTACATCTGACATAGTGGCCAGCTCCCTGGATTCACGCCGGTTAAAAATCATCACTCCAAAGGGGCACACAAGAAAGAGGGTAAGGGACCCCATGTTTGTCCTGGGCATGCTAAAAGCATTGGGTTGGTGGGGGACACTAGACTCCCACTCTGTCAAAGGCGAATATTCTAACCATGGGGCACAGTGCTTAAGGGCAGGAGCCTGGGAGCTGGGTGTTTGGGGACCAGAGACCCACTCTGCCACTTACTGCCTGGGAAACCTCGGACAATTGCTCTTGGAGTTTCAGCTTCCTAACCTATAAACAGGAATGTGATGGATAGTTTTCTTTGTCAACCAGCCTGGGACACAAGATGCCCAGATATCTAGTTAAACATTATTTCTGGGTGTATCTGGGAGGCTGTTTCTGGAAGAGATTAGCATTTGAATGGGTAGACTGAGTAAAACAGATGGCCCTCCTCAAAGTGGATGGACATCACCCCATCCATTGAGGCCTGAAGAGGACAAAAAGGTGGAGGAAGGGAGAACATGCTTCTGTAGAAAAGCCTGACTGATAACAGGGAGTTCCTAAGATCGCACCCAGTCCTCGGGCGGCGGCACGGCACCAGGCTCTGAGTCTGGGCTCATCAGTAGAAGAATGATGAAAGAGTATCCAGCAGAGCCAGAAGAGGTGGCGGGGCCCTCTCTGTAGGGGGAGGCCTGGTAATGAGCACAAGGACTCAGAAAACCATGCTCCAGGGACACCTTGCTTTACATCCTCCCATTGCCATGGTGACCTATGAAGGCAGGGGCCTACTTAACACTAGTTAAAAATTAGAAGAAGGCCCTCCCCATCCCATTCTCTTGAAACCTACCCTAACGCCTTATTTGCAGAATGAGGCTTCATTCCTCTCAGAAGGAAGACAATTTATGGAGCATAGAATTCCTTGGATACTTAAGTTGCGGTTGTTGCTACTCATTTCAGTTCTTCCAAAAGAAGGGCGGCTGGGAGTGAGATCGCTCCAGCTCACCTGAGGGGGAAGCCTTGCCTCCCACCCTCCTTCCCCTGGGGCCAGGACAGTCCATTCAGGACTGGGGTCCATGACCATGCTTGGCTGCAAGGACAGGCTGGTGTGGGCAGGAGACTTTGGGGGCTGCTCTGTCCCACCCCATCTTAAGGGGGTCTCCAGCAGGGAGCGAGAGTGCAGACAGGGGGGTGAACCCATGGGTGTGCAATGGGAGATGAGACAGGTCAAGTTTCCACCATAAGGGCAGGATGGGGAGAAGAAGGAAGTGTTTGGGGCAAAGCAACCAGCCTTGGGGGTCTTTTAGAGATTCCTGAAGAGGTAAACCAGGGCTCCAGTCCCACCTCTGCACCAGCCTGCTCGGTGTCCCTGATTGAATTCCTTAACCTCTCTGGGCCTCAGCATTCTCACTTTAAATGAGATGAGGGGAAATGACCTTTACAGCCCGTGCAGCTTCCAAACCCTCAAATCATTTCACTTTTCCTGAGAGGCAGTGGGGGGCCGAGCAGGTGTGTGAGTGGCTGTGAGTGGGAGCACCTTGCAGCTGGTCTGGGTTTTGCAGAAAAGGAGCCATTCCTCTTCCCACACGGACCCCCACTGAGGCCTCCACACTTCTGGGACCCAGCAGGGGTAGTACCTTTCCTGTCATTCAGTGGAAGTCTGGGGAAGTCCTGAGCAGACAGGGCCTGGGAGCTTTCCGAGCAGTGTGGACATGGGAACGGCAGGCTTTGGACCTTGCTGGGGAGTAGTCAGGGGGTGGAATGCCATGGGCGTAGAGAAGAGGGGATTGATACTCAGACAGCAGTGTCGGGTCTAGAGATCCCAAGGGGCCAACAGCTGTTGACAATAGCATCCTTGAGGCACTCTTGCAGATCGAATTCTTTCACTCATCCCTGAGGCAGGAAAAGGTGAGGGGACTTATCCAAGGTCAGTGGCTGATATCTGTTTCTAGCTCTGGTTACAGATCCTAGTTCTCCCATTAAGGAGACTGTTGTTCCCACAACCTCAGTCCTATAGTCTGGACAAGCCTGAACCCTCTCCCCACTGCTCTGTCTACCAGGTACCAGGACGGGGGCAAGGGGCCCAGACCTGACCAACCAACCTAGGCCATCACCCTGCGCACAGCGATTGGCTCAGCAACAGGCATGCATCCTGAGCCTGGCCAGTGAGATGCCAGGCTTGCTCTTGGCACAAGTGGGAAGCAGCTTTTCTGCTGAGACCATGGAGCTGGAGGATGTATTGCATACCATTGTCTCTGCTGCCCGAGGAGAAAGCCAGCCTTGA